>NW_026042349.1:910000-1205145 GCF_023856365.1 Brienomyrus brachyistius
GTACTGAAGTTGAATGTATGTAATTTACTTGCATTTCAAATAAATTCTGCCAAGTTGAAAGGCTCCGCCAAGGCACCACAGACGCCAGCTCCTGCTAATTTAGTCATAGACCTTCCATAGATCTTCTGCAAAAACACATCAGACGGTTTAAATGGGTCAAGTCCATCTTTTATCTACATTTCTTTGTTTCTTTTTCACACTGTGCAGTGATGTTCTTAGGAGCAGCTTAGTCACCTCTTTTTCTTTTAGAGCTGAGTTAGCACCTCCTGGGCATTCAGCAGCACAACCCTCAGTTAGCACCTCCTGGGCATTCAGCAGTACAGCCCTCAGTTAGCACCTCCTGGGCATTTAGCAGCACGGCCCTCAGTTAGCACCTCCTGAGCATTTAGCAGCACAGCCCTCAGTTACGCCTCCTGGGCATTTAGCAGTACAGCCCTCAGTTACCGCCTCCTGGGCATTCAGCAGCACAATCCTCAGTTACCACCTCCTGGGCATTCAGCAGCACGGCCCTCAGTTAGCACCTCCTGGGCATTCAGCAGCACGGCCCTCAGTTAGCACCTCCTGGGCATTCAGCAGCACGGCCCTCAGTGAGCACCTCCTGGGCATTCAGCAGCACAACCCTCAGTTAGCACCTCCTGGGCATTCAGCAGCACGGCCCTCAGTTAGCACCTCCTGGGCATTTAGCAGCACGGCCCTCAGTTAGCACCTCCTGGGCATTTAGCAGCACGGCCCTCAGTTAGCACCTCCTGGGCATTTAGCAGCACGGCCCTCAGTTAGCGCCTCCTGGGCATTTATCAGCACGGCCCTCAATTACGCCTCCTGGGCATTTAGCAGCACAGCCCTCAATTAGCGCCTCCTGGGCATTTAGCAGCACAGCCATCAGTTAGCACCTCCTGGGCATTTAGCAGCACGGCCCTCAGTTACCGCCTCCTGGACATTTAGCAACATGGCCCTCAGTTAGCGCCTCCTGGGCATTTAGCAGCATGGTCCTCAGTTAGTGCCTCCTGGGCATTTAGCAACATGGCCCTCAGTTAGCACCTCCTGGGCATTTAGCAGCACGGCCCTCAGTTAGCACCTCCTGGGCATTTAGCAGCACAGCCCTCAGTTATCACCTCCTGGGCATTTAGCAGCACAGCCCTCAGTTAGCACCTCCTGGGCATTTAGCAGCACAGCCCTCAGTTACCGCCTCCTGGACATTTAGCAACATGGCCCTCAGTTAGCACCTCCTGGGCATTTAGCAGCACAGCCCTCAGTTAGCACCTCCTGGGCATTTAGCAGCACAGCCCTCAGTTACCGCCTCCTGGACATTTAGCAACATGGCCCTCAGTTAGCACCTCCTGGGCATTTAGCAGCACAGCCCTCAGTTAGCACCTCCTGGGCATTTAGCAGCACAGCACTCGGTTAGCGCCTCCTGGGCATTTAGCAGCATGGTCCTCAGTTAGCGCATCCTGGGCATTTAGCAGCATGGTCCTCAGTTAGCGCCTCCTGGGCATTTAGCAACATGGCCCTCAGTTAGCACCTCCTGGGCATTTAGCAGCACAGCCCTCAGTTAGCACCTCCTGGGCATTTAGCAGCACAGCCCTCAGTTATCACCTCCTGGGCATTTAGCAGCACAACCCTCAGTTAGCACCTCCTGGGCATTTAGCAGCACAGCCCTCAGTTACCGCCTCCTGGACATTTAGCAACATGGCCCTCAGTTAGCACCTCCTGGGCATTTAGCAGCACAGCCCTCAGTTTGCACCTCCTGGGCATTTAGCAGCACAGCCCTCAGTTACCGCCTCCTGGACATTTAGCAACATGGCCCTCAGTTAGCACCTCCTGGGCATTTAGCAGCACAGCCCTCAGTTAGCACCTCCTGGGCATTTAGCAGCACAGCCCTCAGTTAGTGCCTCCTGGGCATTTAGCAGCACAGCCCTCAGTTAGCACCTCCTGGGCATTTAGCAGTACAGCCCTCAGTTAGCGCCTCCTGGGCATTTAGCAACACAGCCCTCAGTTAGCACCTCCTGGGCATTTAGCAGCACAGCCCTCAGTTAGTGCCTCCTGGGCATTTAGCAGTACAGCCCTCAGTTAGCACCTCCTGGGCATTTAGCAACACAGCCCTCAGTTAGCACCTCCTGGGCATTTAGCAGCATAGCCCTCAGTTAGTGCCTCCTGGGCATTTAGCAGCACAGCCCTCAGTTAGCGCCTCCTGGGCATTTAGCAACACAGCCCTCAGTTAGCGCCTCCTGGGCATTTAGCAGTACAGCCCTCAGTTAGCGCCTCCTGGGCATTTAGCAACACAGTCCTCAGTTAGCGCCTCCTGGGCATTTAGCAGTACAGCCCTCAGTTAGCGCCTCCTGGGCATTCAGCAGCACAGCCCTCAGTTAGTGTCTCCTGGGCATTCAGCAGCACAGCCCGCATCCCCCTACGCATCCTTACCCAGTAGCAGCAGTTTCACTGTCCTGGACTCCTTGGCGGCATCCTCCTGCAGCTGTTTTTCCAGCTCCTTGGATTTCTTGTCCTCTGCACTTGCCCCGCTGCCCATTTCAACCTCTTCCTCTTTTCCTTCCAAATCAATGGCCTCTAAGTATGAGATCCTGCTGGAGTTTTGTTTGTTCCCCTTCCTGTGTAAATGAGAGTGTCAGGATTTTACAGCATATGTGGCTGCACCACTTCTGGGGAGTAAAATGCTGTAGCCGGAGGACGAGGGGGGTGACAGTGACCAGAGGGTTAGGTAGCCGATGCTAGCAGAGCCTGGCTGGTGGGCAGGTGACACTCAGGCCAGTGATCTCCACGGGAAGGAAGCCAGACAGATCCTACAGTGCAGCCAGTGCCTGCAGCTCTCTCCCCACCACAGCTCCTCTCTCCCCTTAATTCTCTTCTACTAAACTGCGTTTCTTAGATTTGGATTGTGGAGGCTTTTTCGCTCCCTGATCTTCCGGTATGAATGAGCTGATCCAATTACACTCTAAGGGCAAAGGTGGGACAGAGGGAGCCAGTTTGCCAACCCAGCTAACGCCGGAGTTCTCGGCATGCTGGAATATGTTCTCATATGGTTGTTATTTCAAATGAAGCATTCCTCAAATATATTGCTACTGTCTCCAAAAAAAATTCTAATTGGGAGCAGAATTTTCCATAACAAACACTTGACATTTATGTCTAAGACCACAGCCTGGGCACATTATTTTTGAGGAATTTACTCACTGACTACATGATTAAATGCATGCAGAAGCAGCTGAAAAACTGTGTCAGTGTGTTTCAGTGAGACAGAAGCTGATGGCCGGAATGAACAGAAACATGAATGGGGATTAAGCGTCTCACCCCTCTGAGCGTGAGCCGGACAAACGGTTGGAAATGGCTGGCTGGATGGTTTGGGGGCCCTAAATAAGTAAATAAGAGCCGCATTATCATATGGTAAGACGGCGCATTCCTACACAAAGTCTACAAGTTCAAGAAAAAGCCATTTTTAAAAATGCTAAAATAAATAATAAAACGATTCATGATTTTAGTTTTCTAAATTAATTTCATTCAGGGCAGCATGGTGGTGCAGTGGTTAGCACTGTTGCCTCACACCTCTGGGACCCGGGTTCGAGTCTCCGCCTGGATCAGATGTGTGTGGAGTTTGCATGTTCTCCCCTTGTCGTCGTGGGGTTTCCTCCGGTTTCCCCCCACAGTACAAAAACATGCTGAGGCTAATTGGACTTGCTAAATTGTCCTTAGGTGTGCATGTGAGAGTGAATGGTGCGTGAGTGTGCCCTGCGATGGGCTGGCCCCCCATCCTGGGTTGTTCCCTGCCTCGTGCCCATTGCTTCCGGGATAGGCTCCGGACCCCCCGCAACCCAGTAGGATAAGCGGCTTGGAAAATGGATGGATGGATGGAATTTCACTCAGTTCTATTGCACTGTGCCTGTATGCTTCCCCAACAGCCTGAGGGGGCAGTATGTAGCCCAGTGGCTGAGGGCTCTGTGGCCCTGATGGAAGTCTGTCTGTGTGAATCCTATGACCGCTATGTTAATCACATCAGTGCTGAAAATGCAGAAGTGCATATATATATTTATAGATTTCTGAATGTCTCTTTTTAATAAACTGCACACGTATCTGTTGATCCTGGATGAATGGTGCGATTCCCCCCCCCCGCCCCCCCCACACACATACACACCTCACTGTTTTGTGGATGGCATTTAAAACATGCTCTTTTTCAGCTTATCGCAATCCTTGGTAGACTAAACTACCCAAGGTTGGGTCTCTCTTGTCTTTGGACGTATTAACTTTGTACATTTGGCCTCCAGCTCTATCTGCATGTTTTGTTCCCAGCAGAAAAATGTCGTTTTGTTTTTTTTGGTTTCAGACCCGCTTATGAAATTTGACTGGACACTTTTACCAAATGGCTGCATAAAAACCACATTACAAAGGTGCCATATACATAATTTACGAAAATTTGCCTATTGGGAATGTGAAACTGCATTCCGCATAAATTATGAATTACCCTAAAATTTTACTCTATACTCCGACCATCCATCCATCCATCCTTTTTCCAAACCGCTTATCCTATTGGGTCGCGGGGGGTCCGGAGCCTATCCCGGAAGCAATGGGCACGAGGTAGGAAACAACCCAGGATGGGGGGCCAGCCCATCGCAGGGCACACTCACACACCATGCACTCACACATGCACACCTATGGGCAATTTAGTGACTCCAATTAGCCTCAGCACGTTTTTTGGACTGTGGGGGGAAACCGGAGTACCCGGAGGAAACCCCACGACGACATGGGGAGAACATACAAACTCCACACACATGTGACCCAGGCGGAGACTTGAACCCGGGTCCCAGAGGTGTGAGGCAACAGTGCTAACCGTTACTCCGACCAGTAAACACATTATATAACGGCATTATAGGGCGGCGCAGAGCAACAAAATGGCTGTTAGTGACAACAGCTGGTTAGATTTGCTTTCTGTGTGAAACATTTGTGACCGAAGTCTAAGGTTCTGGAGAAATAGAACCCAGTCGTGAGAATGTTGGTCCAGGACTGTTACAGAACCCTTTAGAACCCCAAATATGTACAGGAATTCTGAACAAAGAGTTTACTTGATGCAGCCGTGTCACATGCTTGTACGGGTACGTTTGTGTAACCTGTCATATACTGGCGGGTGGGGGCTGGGGGTGGGAGCGGCTCAGTGATCAGTGTGGCCGTCTTGAATAGGTTCACCTGTCTGTCTACATGCCCCCCCCAGTCTCAGCCTGAATGTTGCCCTTAAAATATTGCTGTTAATCCCAAACCCAATTTGCAGCAGCAGAAGAAGCACATAAGTAAGTCCCCGTTTCTTTAAGAGGGCAGATGGTCTAATTGCCAATGGCAGGTTGGAGGGATTCAGATCTCTAAACGCTTCCAGGAGGAACATAGCAAGCTAATCAAGGCATCTCCCTGCTCCCCAGCCCCAATCCCATTATGCTCTCTGTAGCCGACCCCCTGCCTCTCCCACTGCATCATGGGAAAGGCCCAGTACTGTTGATCTGATGACAAGATTACAAGATGGTCACAGATCAACCTCAGTAGGCCTCAGATTATGCTGCCAGATGGTAACGTCTCGCTGACAGGCACTAGGTACAATGTTGCAGGAGAAGCTTTACAGATTTGCTGAGTTCATTCACTTGAATTTCGAAACTTTTGTGTCCTTATAAATGATCAAGGCACTACAGCCGGCTTCTTCAGATCATAATTTAGCATGAAAGGCATCCAAATGCCAGGCCCAGGAGCCAGGAGAGTGACCAGGTACCTGTAGCTACTGCTGCGGGAGGCACCGACCCTCAGTCACTTCACTTTACTGGTCAGCCTTAAAACCAAAAGCCTGCCTTACAAAAATAATGCTTTAAGTTTGTCATTTTTCTAAAGCTGAATATGGTGGCTATGGACTGCCATGCCAGGTACAACATCAGCATGTATGGATAAGCAGGACGGGTGGACAGGTGCACCTGCGGGGGTACAGTCAACTGTATCAGGAGATCACATGTGGTATTGCGATTGCCATCCCATAAAAAAAATGAGGTCGGGGTGTAAGGACATGCAGCTACTTTTTTACAAGCACTTATTCGCCCAGGAAGGGAGTGTGAATGTGCAGGTGTGAAATTGCAGGTGTGAATGTGCCGGTATGAATGTGCCGGTGTGAATGCACAGGTATGTGAATGTGCAGGTGTGAATGCGCAGGTATGTGAATGTGCAGGTGTGAATGTGTAGGTATATGAATGTGTAGGTTTGAATGTGCAGGTGTGAATGTGTAGGTGTGTGAATGTGCAGATGTGAATATGCAGGTGTGAATGTGCAGATGTGAATGTGCAGATGTGAATATGCAGGTGTGAGGCCCAGGTAAGGTGAATGTGCAGGTGTGAGGCCCAGGTGAGGTGAATGTGCAGGTGTGAGGCCCAGGTGAGGTGAATGTGCAGGTGTGAGGCCCAGGTGAGGTGAATGTGCAGGTGTGAGGCCCAGGTGAGGTGAATGTGCAGGTGTGAGGCCCAGGTGAGGTGAATGTGCAGGTGTGAGGCCCAGGTGAGGTGAATATGCAGGTGTGAGGCCCAGGTGAAGTGACATGCCTATTTACTATCTAGCACAAGAGAGGTCCTGCTCTCCCTGTCTGCCCTGAACATGCACCCAGGTGCCTGAGTCTGCAACCCGATGCGTTTTTTCTGTCTGAGTGTTTGTGCTTTTCTCCTTTGTGCCAACACCAGTGCAGCTGTCCTTTGTTCCAGTTCTTCCCATCTGCACTCCTACAACTACATACAATTCCTGTTCCTTCTTTCAGGGTCGCGGGGGGGTCAGGAGCCGGTCCTGGAGGCTACGGGCGCAAGGCAGGGAACAACCCAGGATGGGGGGCCAACCCATGGCAGGGCGCAAGGCAGGGAACAACCCAGGATGGGGGGCCAACCCATGGCAGGGCACGCTGACACACCATTCACTCACACAGGCACTCCTACTGGCAATTTAGTAACTCCAATCAGCCTCAGCATGTTTTCGGACTGTGGGGGGAAACCGGAGTACCCGGAGGAACCCCACAATGACACGGGGAGAACATGCAAACTCCGCACACATGTGACCCAGGCCGCGCCACCACTAACTGGATATTTACATGAATCCATTTGATTAAATATTGCCCCATCCTAGGTCATTGTCTCTGCCCTGTGCTGGTTCTTTCCATGACTGACTTCGTACCCCCTCTGACCCTGTATACATCAAGAGGTTTTGAAGATGAATGAAAGAATGAGTGTCATATTTGTTAATATTTGTATAATATCAGCTGTGAGGGCAATTTGATTTTTTGCCACAAGAGGGAGACCATTCACATTTCTCGTGGGTGTTAGCACAGGGAGTTGTGGGAGTTGTGGGAGTTGCACATTTCTCTCAAATTGTGTTTGTTTTTATGCTGATTTTTGCGGGGTTTTTTTCCAGTTTGTGCAAATTACTTCTTGTAGCACATTTAGACATTTTTCAGTTAAGTTACAATGTCTATTTTAGAATATATACTCTATTAATCCCCATGGGGAAATTCTCTTTTCACCTACCCCATCTTGCTGTCCATGAGACAAACAGAGGGAGCAAGCTTGATTGTCACAGTGGAGGGTCAGCCAGCATGTTGGGCCCCAGGAGCTGTGGGTTAAGGGCCTTTCTCGGGGCCCCACAGACATGGGACTGTTCTGCTTGAACCTCCAACCTTCTGATCACTGGCACTCAGGCTCTGGGTGCTTGTAATAAGGTATGGGGCATAATTTATTCTTAGGCTAAAGGTGTTCTCCTATGGCTGCTGGGCCACAGTGACCTCATACTCCCATTTGTCCCCATGTGGAAGAGAGTGTGAAAGTGAAATAGTGAAGAGAAATAAAGGGAGGGGGACTGGAAATTAAGACCATCATCTGCGGGGGGGGGTGACCTGTTACTGCCTCAGTCATTCTGGGGGGAATGAATAGAGTCCCACACACGTCCTACACACCACACATTATAGTAAGATTTTGCATAGTTAAATTTCACCTAAATTAGTCTTTTTATCAAACAAATCTGACATTTGTTTTTGTTTGTTTGGGTATCTGTCACACATCGAGAGGAGCCAGATGAGGTGGCTCGGGCATCTGATCCGGATGCCTCCAGGACGCCTCCTGGGAAGGTGTTCCGGGCATGTCCCACTGGGAGGAGACCCCGGGGAAGACCCAGGACATGCTGGAGAGACTATGTCTCTTGGCTGGCCTGGGAAAGCCTCAGGATCCCCCCAGAGGAGCTGGATGAAGTGGCCGGGGAGAGGGAAGTCTGGGCCTCCCTGCTGAGACTGCTGCCCCCACGACCCAACCCCGGATTAAGCGGAAGATGATGGATGGATGGATGGATGGATGGATGTGTATCTGTTTGTATTAAAACAAAGGTCCCTTCACTCCGATATACCATCGGGGTGCGATGCTTCAGAATGCTTCCTAGATCCTGAAGCATCATACACTTTTCCAGGATATGCATGAATTTATTAAGAATTAGGAATGCTGTGGAAAGACTGGCATGACTGGGGACACCTTCCCTGCCCTAAATCGCAGTGCGCAGTGTCTGCTTAGCCCCGTGTCTGAGATGAGCTCTTTTTAAAAATCTTCTCAGTTCCCATTCAATTCCCTGGGTTGTTTCCTATCCAGGTTTTTTATTTTTGATCTCCGGCTGAGCCTAAGTTCTGCCCCCTGCCCATCTGCCTTTCCTCTGCCCTCCTGTCCCCCCCCCCCCACCATGCCCAGTGCCCCCACCAGACGTGGGAGCCACTCTCACAGGCCTCGTCTCTCATCACTCTGCTCTACGGTTGCCAGAGCAACGACAGGCACAACCGAAGGAACCAGAGGGCGGTCTTTCCTTAGCCTCCGCCCACACACACACACACACACACACACGCACACACACTCACACACACGCACACACACTCACACACATACAAACACTGAAACCTAGGGGCGGGAGGGAGGAGGAGCTGACCGGCCCGAGGCTGCGGCTTGTTTCCATGGCAGCCTCCCACACCGCACTGGTACCCACCCCAGCAGTAGCACGAGAACCAGTCCGAGCATCCTTAACACACCCGGCACAGCACCCAGCCTGTGCGTTCTGCCTGCTCCGTCCTGGGGAGTTCGCCTGCCTTCATACATCCTTCGCCCCGCCAGCAGGACCATGTCCACGCACCCTCTTCAGGGCCGATCGCAGCCCAAGTCCCCTTTCCGGAAGCGAGGCAGCCTGCAGAGCACAGCGAGTCCTGGTGAGTGGAGGCAGTGGAATCCCTGGATGGGTGGAGGTAGTGGGGGGCGAGCATCTGAGGCTCAGTCACAGACTAGGAGGGCAGGCAGCATGAGGGAGTAGATGCCTGACTCACAGAGAGCCATTGCTCACTCTGACTGCTGCGTCTAAGGCAGAAAAGATGTATTTCTTCAGAAATGCTTATCCACTGTCTTCATTTTTGATGTTCTGGAGATTTACTTCAGTTGTCTGTGAACAGAAAGAATTACCAGTATTATTACAGGCTTTCCGACTCTCACACATCTGTCGTTACACTCAAGCTTTCAGACTCACACTCACGCAGGAAATCTTACGACAAATCTATATTATTCCATTATAAACCTAAAATTAGCTGCATCAAAAGTGTTGGAGCAGTTCGCAAACCCTACAGACTATTTACAAGGTGATAAAACTGTTACATACATGTAAATGCGTGTGCATGCGTGTGCAGACTTGTTTTGGATTAAAAATCTCACTCCAGCCAGCTGACCAGAAGTGGCAGCCCTGTTATTACTAAATTAAAAAGGTCACTTTTCACACTGAATTCCGACTATAAAACCTTCAGCTGCTTTACTCCAGCTGGTTCTGCGGTGTCCTTGGTTACTTTGACATGACAACGTTTTACTGCACTTCTGATGCCTTGCAGGGATCCTGCATGTAACAAAAGGACGGTGTTTTAATAACATGCCAGGCTTTCTCATATGCCCAGGCCTCTGCTTGAACTGAGGGGAGGGAAGTGAATGGATTTAACTGCAGACCAGGATCATTTGTCTAGAGGGCGATTACAGCCACTTACACTCCAAAAAGATAAAAGTGCTTCTTTTTTAACCCTGCAGTAGGACACCATCTCTGCACGGCTCTCTCCCGTGAGAGTATTGCGTCTCTCCACAACACATGAAATTATTTTTATACGTCAGCTGGCGAGTTATTAATTATGATGCAAATGATTTTTGGGAAGAATTAGATACTAGCTGCACATCCATCCACCTTCCAACATCTAATGCAATACTGGGTCACAGGGATTAATCAAAGTAAGTTCTGTCATTCTTGGTGCGACCTGCCCCTTCACATCTCTTAGGCGTGATGCTGCACAAGCTTGGCTTGAAAAGATCAAAGATGGATCCTTCACAGACTGTCGGTTGCTTGGTAATCGTTATAGATCCCATCTGTGAGGAAGAAAGCTAGAATTTAATGGACTCCTGGTGTGTGTTGAACATTTGTCCAGCCCTAATGTCTTATCTTCTGCCTTGTTTACTCACATAATCTCCAGCATGCACCCCCCCCCCCCCCCCCCCTTCTCCACACACACACTTATTTTGAAAGCATTTAGTGCTCGGGAAGAAACTAGTGCAATTCATGCACTGACAAGAAACAGACTGCCTACAATCCATTTCCCCACAAAAGACGCATAGGAGAACCATATCAATTCAAAGGCTAACAAAATTCAGCCATTGGTTTTTGCTGGACATCAGGAAACCACCAGATGCAGAGCAGATCAAGGGCCAGAAAGTCACACCAGTGTGCACTGCATTAATTTGTCCTTCATCAGATTGGTGAGCCTGGTGTCACTGGCAGCTCTCATGTCTAACCCTCCCTAACATTAGAAAGGAGGAGATTGTAGTTCATCTGCTGGTTTCCTCAAGACCAGCCTCACTATCTCATCCGTTTAGGTCTGTATTAAGAAGTTTGTGGCTGCATCAGTATCTTGCTAGTAAGACATAGCCCTCAAGCAGCAGCAAAGCTTTTTGTATAAGATAACCAGAGCGGGATAACCAGAGCAGGAGAAGCAGAGCAGGATAAACAGACCAGGATAAACAGACCAGGATAACCAGAGCAGGATAACCAGAGCAGGATAAACAGACCAGGATAAACAGACCAGGATAACCAGAGCAGGATAAACAGAGCAGGATAACCAGAGCAGGATAAACAGAGCAGGATAACCAGAGCAGGATAAACAGAGCAGGATAACCAGAGCAGGATAAACAGAGCAGGATAACCAGAGCAGGATAACCAGAGCGGGATAACCAGAGCGGGATAACCAGAGCAGGATAAACAGAGCAGGATAAACAGAGCAGGATAACCAGAGCAGGATAAACAGAGCAGGATAACAAGAGCAGGATAACCAGAGCAGGATAAACAGAACAGGATAACCAGAGTGGGATAAACAGAGCAAGATAACCAGAGCAGTGGCCTGTACTACGAAGCGGGTTACTGGCTTATCAGGGTAACTTGTCAGATTTAAGGTACCACAGTTTAAATGGACTTCATATTCATTCAGTCACATTTTGCCCAGACTACCTTAAATCTGACAAGTTACCCCGCTAAGCCAGTAACCCCACTTCGTAGTACAGGCCCCTGGATAACAAGAGCAGGATAAACAGACCAGGATAACCAGAGTGGGATAACTAGAGCAGGATATATAGACCAGGATAACCAGAGCAGGATAACCAGAGCAGGATAAACAGACCAGGATAACCAGAGCAGGATAACCAGAGCAGGATAAACAGAGCAGGATAAACAGACCAGGATAACCAGAGCAGGATAACCAGAGCAGGATAAACAGACCAGGATAACCAGAGCAGGATAACCAGAGCAGGATAAACAGACCAGGATAACCAGAGCAGGATAAACAGAGCATAACAGTATAGCAGTTTCACCTGTCACTGGTTTTAAAAAAGGGTTCAGCGTCTATGCAAATCATCACCAAATTATTATCAAATCATTTCACCGGCCTAAAAAAAACATGCTGCACTCTACAGGTACGACATCAGGCTGTAGGCACCGGTGAGAAAGGCCACTTGGTCTTCTGATGTCTAGCTTTCACTGAATGTGTCATACAGCCACTGCTGGTATTGCACTAGTCTGATGTGTACAGCACAGGTGCTTAAATCATGTAGAAAAAACATCCTCACTGAAATGCTTATCTAAGACAATCATCTGAGATAATAATGAACACTATCCTGAGGGTCCTGCAACTTTCATTAAGC
Organism: Brienomyrus brachyistius; assembly: GCF_023856365.1. NCBI lineage: Eukaryota > Metazoa > Chordata > Actinopteri > Osteoglossiformes > Mormyridae > Brienomyrus > Brienomyrus brachyistius. The sequence goes on from NW_026042349.1 coordinate 922,240, forward strand.
GAATGGCCTGCTGACTTACGTGCTCAGGCGGGTCGCAGTTCATTAAGCTCTGTTAAATATACATCACTGCTCCCAGGATAAAAGGACAGAGTAAGACCATTGATCACTCAGATCTTATATTCAGTTCCCTCACGGCCCCAGAGGATGTTCAGGATGCTTAAAATTTACAAGAGACATGATTTATAGACAATTTCAGTGGTATTTTTGGATTCCCCTTTGCTTATTTCCAGAATGGATGCAGAATATTATCATACAGATGTTTGATCCACTGCTTCTCGCGAAACGTCTTATTCATGAACAGAAGCTGTGACCCTGCGGCACTGAGATGAGCCCAAGAACGAAGGGAAGCAGGGAATCGAAATATATTCCGTACCCTAATCTGTCACATTTGTCCATGTAACATTCTCTCATTTGCTTGTTCGTTCGTTTGTTTGCTTGTTTACTTATTTTTTAAATCTGACACTGAAAGTCATTGACAGGAACTCCATCTGGAACTGGAGCTGGCAAAATGCTGTCACCTGACTTCACAGCTTATGGGGGGGGGGGGGGGGGGGGAGTGTTAATTAGCCCCCTTCACCTGGACATTAGGTGTGAAAAGCAGCATCAGACTGATGGTTGCCATGGTCCCAGCAAGATAACAGCAAAATTAACACCAAATTAAAATAAAACGATCTGGGTTATCAGGCTATTTCAGATTCGCTTTTCTGTGCGGTTTCCCCTAATTGGTGTAATTGGTGTAGCTTACGACTGCATGAACTGCCCATATAATTAAAATCCCCCCCCCCGCAACTCTGTATTGGATTTTTGATTTGAAAATGGATGGATGGATGGATGGATGGATGGATGGATGGATGGATGGGTGGGTGGCTGGATGGATGGATGAGTGGGTGGGTGGATGGATGGATGGATGTGTTTTCACACTGATATGATGCAGGAACAATAGGAAGGGAAAGAAGGGCATTAGCGAATCATTGTTATGCAACCACCAAATGTAAAACTAATACGAGGGATAAGAGAGCGAGACTCACACCATAATTACCGTATGACACTGGTAGCACTAAAATAGCACCAACCAACCCTTTGATTTTCTCTGTGAATCTTTTCTTCGTTCCGAAAAGCTTCTAAAGCACTCAGACAAGTGCATGACCAGCCAGGAGATCAGATTATTAACAGGTGCTGCGATGGCGCCTCCTGGTGACCAGACAGATGGCAGGTCCTCAGAAATGATCAGCCTTCTTCTGAATGCTCAGGTGCAGCAGAGGGTACCTGTACATGCAGACACAGATCATCAGCAATTTAAAGGTGACTGTCACTGGCTAACAACTGCAGTGAGCTCAGCTGCTAGGAAAGACGTCAGCTTTGCTTCTTAATCTGAGAACATTTATTGATTCCCCTGGGATGTATAAACTAAATCTAAAGTTCATGTTATAATATCATATCTTAAAAGATACACTATGATAAATAGTTAGTACCATTATGTTACTTGTGTAAGACGCTTTGGATAAGAGTCAACAATGAAACTTAATCATATTTGAATAAGGTAATTTGACTAGCTGAACATCATTGGGCACCTTAAAGGTCATGGCATTTATCTTCTGCAGAATGGTGACCAAAATGGAATGGTTGGAATGGTGACTCAACCTGGTATCAACAGTCCAGGCTGCTGCTGGTGGCGTAATGATGTGAGGAATTTGAACCCATTAATACCAATCAATGCTGGCTTGAATGAGTATTGAATATTCTTGCTGACCATGACCACAATATCCCCATCTTCTAATGGCTATTTCCAGCCTGGTAATGCACCATTGCCACAAAGCAAAAGTCCTCTCAAACTGGTTTCATGAACATGACAGAGTTCAGTGATATTGAGCAGCTTTTCCAGTGAGCATATTTGAATCCAGTAGAGCACCTTTGGAATGTGGTAGAGTAGAGATTTGCTGGATGGATGCAGCAGAAATTGTGTGAGGTAATCATGTCAGCATGGATCAGAATCTCAAAGTACTGGACCCAACTTCTTGTGAAATCCATACCAGGATGAACTGAGGCTGTTTTGAGAGCTCATATAAATATACATAATATAATATATAAGCAGTTATTATCGTGGGGGGGGGGGACTGCCAGCGTAGATTACCCGAATGACGTTACACATTTTTTTTTTATTCTGACATCATAAGATCCAGCTAAGGGCCAGTTTATAATGATGAATTCTGAACATATATAACAGAGCAGCACTTTGAGACCCCTTATAAGCGTGAATGAGCCAATAAAATCCCCCGTCCTCCAGTACGGAAAATGGCTGATTGTCCAGTGCAGTTATCTCCATTATCGCAGTGCGTAGTTGTGTCTTTCTGTGGATTCCGAGGGAAAAAAATATCGTGATTCATTTCACTCAGATGAGTGCAGCTCTAGATCTTTTGACGTCTTTGTTGCAGACATTACAATACAAACAAAGCACATTAACCCAATAATAAGAGGTTTAAATGCCAATGGTGCGTACAGTGTGTACAGTGCGTAGTGCGTACAACTGCAGGCATACCTGGGGTAGATGACTCGCTTTGTCCAAGGTCCATTCACACTGTGTACTGCGTAGCTAACCTCTGTACCCAATGCAGTCCCACGGAAGTCCTCCCACTGCCTGTCGTACCTCCCCCATGTGCTGAGTCAGCCTCCTTGCCTCATATAGATTCTCCACACAGTCACATTGCCCCACCAGAAAAGCCCAGAGGACACATGTCAGACCGAGGGAGGGTTACCACCAGACCATAAGCTCATCAGTTCCCTTTTCTTGACATCTGTTTTATTTGGGTAAGACACAGCAAATATACATACAATTTGCATCTACGGCGTATAATTTCTTAACTTTATTTTCTTACACAGTGGGTTTGGGTGGACAGCTGCAGGTCAGCCTGCTTAAAATGAGATGCAGTTCTGTCATTTAGTTAGTAGGTGGTGCTACATATCAGCAGGGAGAACGGCAGTAGCCCGGTGGCATTAAGCCAGGAGAATTTGTTAAAGGAAGCGAAGCCAGTGCTGCTCCAGTGCTCAGGTAACGGGCGTACATCTGAAGAACAGATATGTGAGCGATTCGAACGAAAGTATCTGAGCGCATTCGTGTGACTTTTAAGTGAAGCCTGACGCAGAGCAATGGTGTCTATCTGGAAATCTACTGAAGCTCAATATACCGTCCAGATATTGTAAATATGATCCCAAGTGTTTAGCTCTTGCACTCCCTCTTGTGGTCCGTTTGAGGACTTGCTGGTATATCTGGGGTGGCCAGTCTTACCTAGAAAGGGCCGGTGTGTGTGGTGGGTTTTCGCTGCTGCTCCCTAATTAAACTACTAATTAGAGGACTGATTGGCTGAAGTCCTCACACCTGGGTTTGAACAGCTGACCTAAACCTGCACACACACCGGCCCTTTGCAGATAACAGGACCCTTTTTCTGTAGTATATACAGATTCTGTCAAGACCTTTTTTTCCAAAACAACATGAAAAACACATTAAGAGGCATTTTCCTTTCTATTTAAAGGAAAACAGAAAAATATAGTTACTGCTTTTATTTTCCAAGCACCATAAATGGATTGTGTTAAACTGCAAATCACAAATAAAACTGAAACGAAATAACTACTTAAAGCATGTATGGCATAAACAAATCATTAAATAAAAGTGTGTATGGCTGACCTGCATATTTTCAAAGGAATTCAATAGTGCTAGAAAGTAAAAATGTGGGTTTTTGTCCTAGACCACCTAGATCAAACGTCTTCTCAGTGAAGGATCCATAGATTCTTCAGGCTGGCAGGATGGCTGTACGCTTGGTGCCACCGGATGGCCTGGTCCGGATGGCCTGGTCCGGATGGCCTGGTCCGGATGGCCTGGTCCAAATGGCCTGGTCCGGATGACCTGGTCCGGATGGCCTGGTCCGGATGGCTTGGTCCGGGGCCCCCATATGGCCTTGCCCAATCACTGAGCATTTCCCTGAAGACATACGGAAGCTTGATTTGTGAGAATATGTTAATGTGGCCTCATTGGCAGGACACTGCATTTCTGAAGTGTTCAGGGGACCATCTGTGAGGACAAAGGTCACTGGGAAGTCGAGACTCATCCTAGAGACCACATATGGCAGAAGGGTTAGATAAGCTTCAGAGCACAAGCTCACTGACAGTGTTTACTGGAGAGTTCACAGTAATCTCATGTTTCCCGACATTGTTTTTTGGTGAGTTTACACTGATCACATGGGCCAGGTGTAAAAGGGGTTCAGTTACGCGGCTCTGAGCACTGAAGGGCCAAACTGCTGTGCAAACGACCTGCTCTTGGTGACCTGTGGCTATAATTTCTGGCCACGTTTTTTTGCTGCGGCTGAACCTTACCGTTCTGAGCCAGAATTCAGGCTGTGTCTCTAAGCATAATAAAGGGACTGTTTTCTTTTCTGGAGCAACTTTACTGTTTGCCCACAAAATAGGATGCAGGTTATTTTTATTTTCTAAATCTGTATTCTTGCTCATGCGGCTAGTATGCACTAGGGACAGGTACAGGTGAATTAAGATTACAAACCTTTCCATTTACGGCACTAAAGTTAGCTCTTATGCTTGCTTTCTGGCTGGTATTTTTACCAGGCCTGAGACAGCCTGTGGTAAATACCCTGTTTTTGTTTACCACTAAGATGAGAGGAGCCTCACACTCCTTAACCAAAAACATTGCCCACTCCCCCCAACCCAGCCTGAGGCTAAGAAACAAACACGCAGTTGTTCTCATAACGTGGAGCCACTGCAGCGAGACAGGAAACCCGAGAATGACTGCAGGCTTTGTGTGGCCATAGATAAACAGACTGGCTGCCCGCTCTGGTGCCCAATGCCCGCTCGTCCAGCCTGTGAGCGGCCATGGTCCAATAGCAGGAGCCACCAGTGGGATTTACTGGGGCTGGTCAGACTCTGGTTTTGGCAAGACCAGATGTACACAGTCTGGTGCTACGTAAGACAGCACTGACATCTAATGAAGGTTAATGCAGCATTGAAAGAACATTGCTAAATAATGACATTTCTGCAGGGCAATAATCACTGTTACTATAATGCTGATCAGGATTTTATATTTATAAGGTTCTCAGTTTAAGGGTTTTGTAATTATATAACATGCTGTTATGGGGAAGATAGGGTTCTATATATTAGTATGACTGCAAGGAGAAATTTACTGTAACCCTTCATGAGAGTGACCAATGGGACGCCAGCGTGCTCACACACTCAGGACAGCTTCAAAAGCCTACAGACACACTCAGATGTACAATTGCAAACAAGCATCAATCCTCTCACACAGACACAGATGGTTGTCTGTCCCTGGAGATGTGGGAGGTGGGATTTGCTGTGAGGCTTAGAGAACTGGAGCCAGTCCTAATCCCAGGCTCAGCCCGGTCTGTAAATGCAGGATTGCTGCCCCCTCCTGTACCGCCATGTGGTATGTTCCAGCCCCCCATGCCAGACACCAGCAGCATTTAGTCTGCCAGTGCAGCTTGTGGACTGAGTGTGAGGTGAGTGGGGGCAGGGGAAGCTGCACTGGGTCACATGTGACCAAAATGGGATAGGGACCTTGTGCTGCTGCTCCCTGCTGTGCGAGGCAGAGATGGATGACACATTTTCCAAGCTGGGCTGGGCTGCAGTGCCAGTTACTGAGTGAGCTGAGGCCAGTGGTGCAAAACTATCTTACCTCACTTTTCCCTCTTGATAAGGTTGCTACCGTAGTTGTTGCTAGGGTTTGGACAATTCCCCTTAGAGCAATAATGTGTGTCTGTTAATTGCCTTCTGTTAAACTCCTTGTCTATAAGGGCTTATTTTGCAGATGTGCAAGAATATATGCTGCAAGGACACAAAATGTTTGGTCTTCAGAGAATTACATAGGAGAGTAAATGAGCAAAAATTCATATAATTCTCTTGTGTGTTATGTAATGTCATAGACGTTAATTCCGTATTTCCACTGTCTCTTGGTTTAAATATATATGTTTATTTACACGCGCATAAAAGGGGGCGAATTTAGAGAGCGAGTGAGAAGACAAGAGAGATCGGAGGGTGTAAAAAGAGACCTAATTCAGCGGAAAGTGGAGCAGCCGGCAGCGAGCGCCAGCAGAATAGGACGCGGCGTTTTGCGGTACCAGGCTGCGGAAAAGGCCACCGACCCAAAGAGCCACCAGCAGTGGCGGAGAGGCACCTGCGCTCCCGGTCCCACGTCTGTGTGGTAGGTAACGGCTCCGCACTGGCGTCGGTGACCGGCTGCAGGTCCGGGCGCGGCGGTAACGGAGCTGAAACTTTTCGCGATCACTCACATTTCTGCGCGTATTCGCGTGGCTCTTTTTTTACTAAGATGTGTTCACTCGTCATTCTCTCTTTTAACCCCGAAGCAGCTGTAAGTGTTTGACATGGGAAAAGATGTGTTACAAAAAAGCGTAGATAACTGTCGTTTCCAGAGCTGCGAACCCACACGCATCTGGCGTGACACTCTCTCGCTTAGGCAAGAAATCTGACGACAAATATATATTATTCCATTATAAGCCTAAAATGAGCTACATGGAAAGTGCTGGTATAGTAATATAACTGGTACATACATGTGAATGTGTGTGCAGACTTGTCTCGGGTTGAAAACCCCACGCCAGCCCGCTGACCGTAGCTGGCAGCCCTGCGTTCCTGGATCTGAGTTAAAGGCGTTTGAGTGACTTGGTATCCGGGTCTCACAAGAAGCCCCGGATAGCAGTACACAAATGTCGAGCACTCTCTGCAGGGTCGGCGGACGCGGGTCTGCTTTAAAAGCAGCATTTTTGCCTCCCTTCCCTTTTAAAAAACGCAGATGTGTCAAACGTCATTTGAGGAGCACCGAGGTCTTGCGAACCCTTCCTGGTTTTAGTGGCTCACCTGCTAGTTGCCTGTACCTGGGGACTTATTTTATCCAGTTGAAACTGGAATTAAAACACTTAACAAAACTCTTTAAGAAGCATTAAGCCCCAGTTGAGCTCCTTCCCTCATTCATATTTTTGCACACATTAATTCATTGAACAGCTCTGGATGCTTAGTTTCAGGACATGAACCCCCCCCGGCCTAGCTATGTGGCGTGTAGGATCGGTTAGCCCTGCTTGGTCTGCTACATTTTTGAGGTGGAAAATGTTTTTTTCGATCGCTGCCGGATGCAGGTGCCTCTGGGGGATGAGTAACTAGTGACTGAGATCTTAACAAACCACTGCATGTCAAATTAAATAACGGACCTGATTCCCTGGACGTTTGTACCCAGATGCGTCACAAAAGATTCATGAAAAAGCTTTTTAAAATGTTTTTACCGGAGCTTCTCCCCACACACCTAACCCCGTGTCCTGTTTGGTGTCTGTTAGTTAGTAGGTTGTGCTGATTGCTTTAATGATCACTTTCTGGGACACTGCTTTTCTGTGTCCTACACTTACTGATTTGACCTGTTTGTTTTAGATGCCCTTACCATATACAGCGGAGCAGTCTTTCATGCCTGCTCTCTAACTATGTCAGTCGATTCCTGTGACACAAGCTAGCCCTCCTTCTTTGGCATAAGTGACTTTAAATTGGTGTTTGCTGTTTTGCACTAAAGACGGTTATCAGCGTTTCTATACCTCCGGTTGCTACTTTTTGTGTTTGGGGGTGAAAACAGAGGATGGCAGCTATTTTCCCCTCTGAAATTTCTCTTGTCTGTACTAAAAATAACCAGGCTTATCCTGACAACGTGGTAAATGCTGTAGATGTTACACGCAGCATGTTTGCATCACTGTCGTCACAGAGTTCATGTTCTTTTTAGACTAATCTCTGAAAAAAATCTGTTTCTTCTGTAAAATGTTTGTGTTCATTCAACATTGACAGTATTTTATTAGGCATGTGAAACACGGGCTTAGGGAGGCGTAGGCTGAGGCCTCTACCCCGTGCAAAGAACAACAGGTAAATGATCAATAGACACGTGCCTGTTTTATTATGCTTTGATTAATCAGCTTTGAACTGAGGTACATGAATAGTTGAATGTCTGTTCGCCACGTACAGATCCAACATAACCAAGATGTAAGCTGACCTTTACTAAGATGACCTCCATTACTGTGTTAAAGCTCATAGGAGATAATATTGCCTGTTAACACAGATATCTGGATATCTTATAAGTGGCTTAGATTTCCAGCAGCAGTAGCTCCTCATCCATTTTCAGAAGCTGTTATAATGGTCATGACAGACTTAACATGAAGCTTTGCTGGGATGATTGAAGGGAGGGAATTTGCAGGGCTCTTATCCCTGTACATAACCTGAACTTATCCCTGTACATAACCTGGACTGCTGGAGTTGCCCAGTTGTAAAAAGGAGTAAAATCAAATGTGACTTTTAAAGATAACAGAAAAACAGCAGTGGGCCCTGATGCTAGTAGCTCTGCATTAATATTTAGTTTATCTGCATGCCTCCGCTCTCTGCCAGTCTCCTTTACAGTGTTCGTGCTAATTACACACGCTGATTACTGCTGTTTACTGAAGAGTGCGTGGTCCTGCCGTCCGTCAGAGGACTGAGACACGCTTACACAATGATTATCGAGACAAAATGCTCAACTGATTTGCTTAAGTAGATGAGTCAAAAGGGGGAATCGATCTGGTCAATGGGCCAAGATAAGGAAAAGACGTTTGAAAATCGTTATCATGACCCTGCTCTGAGTGCCGAGGGGGCCATGCCTATCGAGGCCTTCATTGGCTGCTGCAGACAGAGATTGGGGGAGGGGGGCGAGCTTTTAGGCCTCCAGTGGCTTTTTTAGAAGGAGTGTTTCTAGTCACAAATATTTAACACACCTCCCCCGAACTTCTGCAGACCTCCGGAGAGCCTGCCGCGCTCTCACCACCCAGCGCTCCCTCCCAGGAACCCCAGTGTCCACCCCACTGCTCCCCATCGACCTACGGACCTCCATGGACGAGAAGTACCGGGAGATCGCCCAGGTGAGGCTGCTCGGTGGCCCGTTGCCTGGGCCCAGTAGAAGAGGGAGGCCTGGGCACGATTCAACTGGACTTGGGCACGATATGCATAGTGTGATCAGTAACCATGCCTGAACAGGGAACAGACATGATGCCAATGATGCGACTGGCATACGCATGTGTACTGGGACCCGGAAGAAACGTGTCCAGCAAGCTGTGCAGATTGGGCAGGCTGTGCAGATTGGGCAGGCTGTACAGATCGGGTGTAAATTTGTGCTGATGAGAGAATCCAGGAAGAGCTGGATGCAACACACAGAAACTCTGAGATATTTGGTAAAATACAGGACGGTCTTCTTACGCATACAGCAGGATTAAACATCACGACTCCAAATGAGCCACAAAATAAGGACGCGAATCATGAGCTCCTTTCTGCTGTGCAACAGCTCTTTCCTTTTCTGCAACACAAAAAGTCACACAGTGATGATGAAAGCATGTTCTGGCCGGGATCGTCAAGTGCAATGTGAGTGCAGACCGGCAGGGGGCGCAGGAAGGGAGGGGCAGTCATGCTCAGGCATGGTACAGGGCAACTGGGCCCAGTGTGAGTCCTATGGAGTGATTCCTATGACAGAATTCTGTGGTTGTGTGAAATAGATTTGCACTCTAAGCCTGGAAATGTGAACTGCCGCTTTCACCCATCGAGTTGTGAGTTTTGATTGGTTGTCATGTTTTGAGGCACAGATCCCGTTATGGGTTTGGGTTCGTGCCAAAGCTGCCAGAAATCCCAGCATTCCGAGTGCACACAGTTTGGGCACCTGGAATCCCAATTCATAGTTGTAACATGGCTTCTGAAAATATACTGTATGAAGTTGCGAATTTGTGACTTTAAAATACAAGTGTGCAAAACTTCTTTGTGACACAAACGTTGTCGCAGGGGCGTACAAAACCGACATGCAAGTTCACAACGGGGTTGGGGCCCTTCCGGAATGCATTCATCAGTTACAATCCAAATCAGGAAATGAAACTGGAGTTGGAATTGAAATCCCCTTGAGATTTGAATTCAATTCCAATTCTGTTTCTCATAACTTTTTTTTCCAATCCCAACTGCAGTTTCATTTCCCGATTTGGATTGGAATTGATTAATGTATTCCGGAACGTCCCTAACTCTGGTTCACAGTACTCTGCACGGGTACACAAAATTAAAATACAAATATGCAAATCTATTTTACACAGCTACGGAATTCTGTTATAATAATCACCCTTAGAGTATGCCATCATGCAGTAAGGCCATACGTGTGTGCAGATCCTGTCTTAGGCCCAAAAGATCTATTAATACATTTCAGCTTGTTTCTCCTGGTAACGTGTGATATGTCTGTTTCTTGACTCCATTTAATTTAACACAGGAGCTGTTCTCACGCAGCCTGGTGGACAGTGAGATGCGCAGCGCCCCCTATCAGTTCCCAGAGGACTGCCCTATTGAACAGTTGGAGGAACGGCGCCATCGCCTGGAGAGACAGATCAGTCAGGATGTCAAGTGAGAGACCGAAACATGCAAAGTGAATGCAGTACATGCAGTGTTCACAGCACTGTCGCCTTCAGAGGCTCATGAAAACTCCCTGGTAAATAGTCATAACTCCTACTAAATTACTGAAAATGGAACTTCAGTTATTTCCAAATGTAGCACGTATGATTTTTGTGTTTTATCCTGGGGGAGGGGAATATATGGCCTACATAATCACATGTTACATGTTTTTGGAATGCAAAGAAATGCGATTAAATGCCGGTCATTGCGATGCACATTGTAACATTGCAGAAATGTTCTGATAGCCACTAATCATTACCTGTGACCTCATTTCATGAGGCTATGGCTGTGAGAAAATGCAGTGACTTCTCTGTGCCTCAGTATCTGTGATGCAGGCGGCGAACCCCAAGTACATGGAACTCGCTGTCATTCTGCCTCAGAAGTGCCCTAGTACCAGTCAAAGATGTGGGGCAACGAGTATAAAATGAAGAACTAAGCATTTTACTAGCCAAAATGATTTAGAGTGATTTATATTTGGATGTAACAGTGGCTGCAAACTATTTATTCCCGATTTTAGGCAACAAATGCAGACCTCTGAGTTCTTTACATTTAGATGATCCCTAAGCTTGATCTCCTTTTACTTCACAACCTTTCTGACCTCTCCGGCCATCAGACTGGAGCCTGAGATCCTGCTTCGGGCCAAGCAGGACTTCATGAAAACGGACAGTGCAACTGACCTTGAGTAAGTGACCCCACCAGCTTACAGGCATGGAAACTACCGGAACTATGCAGTTTGTCTTTGTTATTCCACCCGATCCGACATGCTGCATCACTGCTAGCTTGTAGGTCCACTCTAGTTTCGCTGCATGTTTTAATGGCCGGATACATTTAAGCATCTTTTTCTGAGGGAAAACCAGCAGGTTCTCAGCTACAACTGGCTTCTCCTTCTTTTTTGGAGTGAATTTCCACTTTTTGATGTTTAGGTTATCCACCACTGCATACACTGGACTCGCAGGCTCAGTTGATGGTGACCATAGTACCAGCTAAAGCCATAAAGGACCCACCAGCAGTAGTGCCCAGTCAGTACAGATATATCTGCTATTAACCATTCAGCACATCACATTTTCACATCAGCACTTCCTAACAAAACTATTAACGGCTCTTAATGAACCAAGTCATAGATGCGGCTCAGCGCGCTGCTACAAATAGCTTTTACAAACGCTTAAAAAGTATTGTGTACGGAAATGAAAAAGATGAGGGGTGGCATGCAGGCAGAGTTTACCTCAGCCAAGCATGAACCTGACCCACCCCCAGGCTGGGCCAATGGCAATCAGTTACAGATTCTTTTTCATAACATATTGGATTGGAAGGAGCAAATCCAAATGGACTTTTTGAACTTTTACACCAAAACACCCCCCAGCCCCACCAGAAAGGCCCACCCTTCATCTTAGAGCTGGAGCTGAGTCCATGTAGAAGAGGGGTGGCCAGTCTTATTCGCAAAGGGCCGGTGTGTGTGCAGGTCTTTGGGAAAACCTGTAGGTCAGCTGTTCAAACCCAGGTGTGAGGACTCTTCAGCCAATCAGTCCTCTAATTAATAATCTAATTAGGGAGTTCCAGCGAAAACCTGCATACTTTTTTGTCAGGGTTATGGTTAAAGCGCCAAGCATGTGACATTACATGTGACATTACATGTGACATTACATGTGACATTACACTGGGGAAAGCAGTCAGCTTTTGAAAAGAGACATCTAGAGATATGCTGAACATCTGCTCCATTTTGGAGCCGCTCAGACCTTCACCTTGGTGGTCTCTCTTCCATCTCTCCTCCTCCGCATTCACTGCTCCCTAACCTTCCCACATTCACTGCTCCCTAACCTTCCCGCATTCACTGCTCCCTAACCTTCCCGCATTCACTGCTCCCTAATCATTCCGCATTCACTGCTCCCTAACCTTCCCGCATTCACTGCTCCCTAACCTTTCCGCATTCACTGCTCCCTAACCTTCCCGCATTCACTGCTCCCTAACCTTCCCGCATTCACTGCTCCCTAACCTTCCCGCATTCACTGCTCCCTAATCTTTCCGCATTCACTGCTCCCTTACCTTTCCTCTTTCACTGCTCCCTTACCTTTCCCCATTCACTGCTCCCTTACCTTTCCTCATTCACTGCTCCCTAACCTTTCCTCATTCACTGCTCCCTTACCTTCCCGCATTCACTGCTCCCTAACCTTTCCGCATTCACTGCTCCCTAACCTTTCCGCATTCACTGCTCCCTTACTTTTCCGCATTCACTGCTCCCTTACCTTTCCTCATTCACTGCTCCCTTACCTTTCCTCATTCACTGCTCCCTTACCTTTCCGCATTCACTGCTCCCTAACCTTCCCGCATTCACTGTTCCCTAACCTTTCCGCATTCACTGCTCTCTAACCTTCCCGCATTCACTGCTCCCTAACCTTTCCGCATTCACTGCTCCCTAACCTTTCCGCATTCACTGCTCCCTAACCTTTCCCCATTCACTGCTCCCTAACCTTCCCGCATTCACTGCTCCCTAACCTTCCCGCATTCACTGCTCCCTAACCTTCCCGCATTCACTGCTCCCTAACCTTCCCGCATTCACTGCTCCCTAACCTTCCCGCATTCACTGCTCCCTAACCTTCCCGCATTCACTGCTCCCTAACCTTTCCTCATTCACTGCTCCCTAACCTTCCCGCATTCACTGCTCCCTAACCTTCCCACAATCGCATTTCACTAAACAGTTCTCTTTCACTTGTCTCTGTGTCTCTCACTGTCTTCTAGCACAGAAAGGTAGTACACCACGTCAGTCACATCCAAAACAAATGGCATCTTCAAGTTGAAGAACAATAACTGTTATTTCCTGATTTAGACAAGAGCCATTTGGCCCTTAATTGCCTTATTGTGAAGCTGTTTTCAAAGTGATAAGATTATAACAGTGATGAGTGAGTATTTTAATAGGAATATACAAACTACCTTCCATTGCCTCTGAATAAGAATATGATTAGGTGGTAGCTCCGTCTGCCTCACTGTCCATTTCTAGGCTTTTGAGAGAGCAGGACGAGTGTTCCACGGAGCAGACCTTCACCTGGGACAGAGAGCCGACCCTGGAGAGGGAGTACCAGCGGGTTACTATCTCCGGAGAGGAGAAGTGTGGGGTAAGATCCTGTCAGCAAAGCCGCTGTGGGTGGGACATCATGCTTGGCCAATCAGCATTTAGCCAAACACCCATTGGTTAGTTTGTGGCTTCCCACTGTGTTACTGGGAATTGGGTTACTAATTTTGTCTCAGTTGAATCGCAGCATATTTATTCAGTGACATGCATAGCTTACAGTTTATACTAGGATATTTTGAATATTTTCATTGGGTACCTGGTATTTTCATTACCTTGCTTTAAGATGTAGTGTAATTCAGGATACAAGTAAATGCATTTGCCTGTTCCTGTGATGTCCTGAAGCATCTTTGCTTGACGAATGTAGTCATCTTTGACAGATTTTACATAATTTAAAATGGAAAACCTGCAAATGCTATTTCTCTTCAAGTCCCAAGGTTGGGGCAGTCTTGGGTTAAGGATCCTGGACACTCTACAGACTTTTTTGAAATCACCATACAAATCTACCAGGAAATGTTCCTCCTCTCGGGAACATTCACTGGCAGCATTTACTGCATAGGCTGTGAAGGTGATTTCAGGGGAACATCTTTCGTCAAGGCAAGGCAATCTTTATACAGCACATTTTCAAAGAAAGAGGTGATGCCGAGTGCTTTACAGAAATTAAGATCAAATAAAAGCAATTATTGAATGGGAAGTTCAAAACAAGTAAAATTAAAATAACAGTAATTTAAAAATACAAATAAAACACAATAAACGTAAAAGAAAAAGCATCATTGTTGCTTAGCAGCGCTAATAAGAGACACTATGGGATATAAATGTTTTGAGGCCGTTTTAAAGGTGTCAGCATTTGCTGCGTTTCTGAGCTCATCAGGGAGGCCATGCCAGCCGTGAGTGGCAAACCGCTGGAGGCTCTCCACTCGTAGGACGGTTCGCTGACCTGCTCCTAATGATCCTGATGGCCTGTTAGCTTCATATTCAGTCAGAAGGCCTGTGATGTGAGCTGTGCTGAGACCACATTGCCACATGTTCGTAGCACATTGTTGGTTTGGGTCTTCCCAGGAGATGTTTGTCTGCTCCCACCAGCGGTGTTTTTTACAGTTTATGATTATGGCAAAAAAAATTGTTTGTGTTAAGTGACAGGAAATGTGACCAAACCGGCTCAAGTCCCAGGAGAGCCTCTGTGTCTCCCTGTAAAATGAAAAATATCAAAAATGTCCAGGTGCAAAAACGACTCCAGTGCTGGGCTGAGCACCCACTCTCTAGGGCTAGAAGTCATGAGCTGCCTGCCTGCCTCTCTGTCTGCCTCTTTGCCTGTCTGTCTGCCTCTCTGTCTGCCTTCCTGCCAGTCTGTCTGCTTCTCTGTCTGTCTTCCTGCCAGTCTGTCTGTCTTCCTGCCTGTCTGTCTGCCTCTCTGTCTGCCTGTCTGTCTGTCTTTTCCACTGTAAAAGCTTAGCTAAGGTATTTCTTTTCACACAAATTCAGTCTCTCTAGCAATATTTCCTGCTGTATAAATGGGTGAAAATCAGTCCCCAATCTCAGTCCCCGCCTGCAGCAGCTGGTGCATGTTATCATTGCCCCCCAGTGCTGTCAACCATAGAGGAGAGGGTCTCTAAATCTACCATGTAACTGCATTTCGTAATCTGCAATTTTCACATTGATAGACATTGACTCTAAGAATCCTGGAAAACAATCACTACCTTTAAAGGGTTCAGGGAATCATTTTTTACTGTATTAGGGCTTTCTGTTTAAAAATGACTTGACTTGTTTCATGTTAAAATGATAGATTAAAAAAAATGATTGGTTGATTGTCAAGTGTACCCTTCTACATAAATGTATCGGATAGCCATTAGTGTAATGATTGAAATGCTCCATGCAGAGCTCCTGAGCAGAGTACGTAAGACAAACTGGCAGTAGAAATGCAATATTGCTGTAAGTCACTGTCCACAAGAGCGTCAGCTACGCAGTTTGATCTAAGCTCGTCCTCCAACACACTGTGTTACTTGCTGTTGTGCCCCTAAGGAACTTGAATAAGAAAGCAGAAAACTGTCAGCATGATAACTGGGCAGCGTTGTCTCCGTGCCCATCCAGGTGCCCTTCACAGACCTGCTGGACGCCGCCAAGTGCGTGGTGAGGGCCTTGCTCATCCGACAGAAGTACACGGCATTGTCTCTCCAGAGCTTCTGCAACACAACGGCACGCTTCCTGCAGGAGCTGGGTGGGAGGCCGCCGGGGGCGGTGCCAGAGGCTACTGTCATTGCAGGTACCCACACAGATCAGCTTTGGGGGTGCCTGTGGTCTCGATGATCTGGGTGCTTTCATGCTACCAGAACCTTTTTCTTGAACCAGAACCTTTTTTCCAGAACCAGGAACTTTTTTTGTGTTGACGCTGCAGGAACTCCCGATTGTAGTTCCACTGAGGCAGTTCCAGAACCCTTTTTTAGTACCTACTTCAGACTAATGGTGCTTTTCCAGCACCACCAAGAACCGAACCGTACCCGAGTCGTACCACAAACTGGCAGTTTCCCTTGCAAAGTGTCCAAGCCGTACACAAACTGTGACCCTACTGACATGGACTTGCTTACTGGCAGGGCTGAAAGCGTGACCAAACTGAGCTGCTTGTATCATCACCATCTGATTGGTGAAAATGCGAATCCAACCTGAATGTTGCCATGGTTACTGTCGGACACCCACTGGGTGCTTCACATAGCAGGATTACTTTTGTGAAAAACTTACAAAAAGCAAGTAGCTCCATTTATAAAACCATAGCTTTCTGGGTATGTTTACCAAAGTTAGTCTGCTAACATAAAATAAATTTAGAGGTGACCAATTTCCCCCGATAAGAGTGCTGTCACCATAGCAACTGGATCGAAGAGAGCCATGGTAATCTTGCTCTCCCTCGGTATTGGATGCACAGATGTAATGCTGAACAGCACCCAGGCACCGTTAACTAGGGTTCTGGGAAACAACCTCACAGTAACACATCAAGCCAAACCTTCATACTTCACACAGAGGCACCCTGAGTACCCTGTGAATTGGAATGAATTTCTATGATTCCAAAGGGAAATTCTAATTAAATCTAATTATGGTGTTTATACATAAAAGCATTATACACGTTGTAGGTACATTATTCACTTTAGTATGTGGGCACCAGCTTGTCCGACATCCCACTGCCAACCCAGGGAATTAGCATGAAGTTGGTCCATTCGTTATTGCTTTAATAGTGTCCACCTTCCTGGCGGAGCTTTCCATTCGATGCTGGAACCCTGCTGTCATTCAGGTTGGGTGTGCGTTTGTGTGACCCACCACTTGACAACTTAGCCTGCCCCCAACATGCGTTATCCTTCATAATCACTTTGCTTGTGTGTGACTTGGGCAGCTCAGCAGTGCTGGAAAGATGGCGTCCTACGATGGTGCCAAGTGGAAAGTCACTAACCCTCCTGTACAGCCACCACCCGTTCTGCTGATAATGTTTGCAGCAGGAGGTTTTATAACTGTGTGCTTATACATCTGTGTCAGCAGTGGCTGTGGATGATTAGATAGAAAATTCCCCTGAGTAATTTGAATGGAGAGAATATTGTTAAAAATGCTGATCTTTATTAAGTGAGGCTTGGCGTGCAGGAAATGTAAAAATCATATCACATTGCCACCCTGTTGCCGGTCCCACAGACACCCCCGTACATCCCCCTGCTTCAAAGACACACCCCTACGAGAACCAAGACCCTAAGAACATGCCAGCTGACCTAGGCTTCAGATGCAAGATGGTCGACGGCGTGGTCCATGTCTACGCGCTGGAAGGGTGGGGTGCCCATCGGAAGATGGGAATGTCCTATTTCTCATCTGTGACTCCTAGGGATCGGGGAGCCTCGTACTAACAGCAGTGTTCCCTGTCTGCGGCAGCACCGAATTGGATCTGCCCTACCCTGACCTGCAGGAGTACATCGGTGACATGAGTGTTATGATGGCTCTCATCATCAACGGCCCAGTGTGAGTCACGCCAAGCAAGCCGAGTGCCCCCCAGGTCCCAGCTGAGTTTTCAAAACCATGGTTGGTCTATTTTAGTCAGTGTCAGAAAAGCCACAGCCATAGTGAAAGTTAACATGTCCAAAAGTTCTCCAGCTCTTCTACTCGATGCTCTTCAGCTTTGGTCCCCCCTAGGGTCCAACAGAGGGATACCTCTGCAATGCATCTCAGGTTCACTCTTCTCATCAAGTTCGTTTGTGTGCAGTATGTTAACTTTTCTCGCATCATTTCCATTTGTGGTGCAGAATGATGAAGGACATACTACAAGGTCTATGTGTTTTCACGTGTTTCAGCAGAAACACAATCAGTCAGGTATTGCGCTGGAATAGCCATGTGTATGTCTGACCTCCCGTCTGTGTGGGTCTCTGACAGAAAGTCCTTCTGCTATCGGCGGCTGCAGTATCTGAGCTCCAAGTTTCAGATGCACATTCTGCTGAATGAGATGAAGGAGTTGGCAGCACAGAAGAAGGTCCCACACCGAGACTTCTACAACATCCGCAAGGTCTGCTACCCAGAGTGCCTTCCTGCACTTTCTTTTCCAGATCTTTTTTCCCGCCTCTGTGGTGAAATATATTGGACAAGTCTGGAGATGAATAACATGGTTAATGCTGCCACCTAGTGGACACCCAGTGTTTGCATCCACCGTTCCTGTATCATAAGACTTGAGCTATTTCCACATCCGGAAAACAACATGTGAGCACCAGCAGTGTTTCTGCCTCCCCCTTCAGGTGGACACTCACATCCACGCTTCCTCCTGCATGAACCAGAAGCACCTCCTTCGGTTCATCAAGCGAGCCATGAAGAAGAACCTGGGTGAGATTGTGCAGATGGTGAACGGCAAGGGCCAGACCCTCTCTGAGGTGTTCGAGAGCATGAACCTCACGGCCTTCGACTTGAGCGTCGACACCCTGGATGTTCATGCTGTAAGCGTCCGGTGCAAGGCTTTCTATCTCGTCTTTGCCAGTTAGATTACAGAACATACCAAGGTGGAAAAAAATGTGTTGCATTAATAAACACACAGAAATCAAACGAAAACACAGAATTGTTTTGCCTGTCGCATCAAATCATCCACAAATTCCTGCACCTCTGATGCTTTAAATGACCTTAAATGGGAAAAGATGCTTTTTAGTCTGATAAAAGCTGAATGACTCACCAGCTGTTGTCATGTGACCAAGGCAGAGAGAGGGACATAAATAGTGAGGATGTGGGAAAATGAGTCAGAAGACAAGCTGACAAGTTCGTGTTTTTCTGACACGCAGTAGATAAGCATGCCCACGTGCAGTAATGGAGTCCCGATTTAACCATTCACCAGGAGAACATCTTCACGAGTTATCACGATGCTTCCTGCTACCGTCTCTCTCCCCACAGGACCGAAACACCTTCCATCGCTTCGACAAGTTCAACGCAAAGTACAACCCCATCGGGGAATCTATCCTGCGTGAGATCTTCATCAAAACAGATAATTACATTGAGGGGAAATACTTTGGCCATATCATTAAGGTGTGTCTCTCTCCCTGCTGACAGGAGCTGTGACAGTCACATCAAATTTAAGTTTTTAAACAATTTACTAGGGGTAAACACATGGTATTCACTAAAAGTTAGGCCATTGTTACGTCGTTGCTTCTCCTTATCAAGCAGGGATAACTACACTGAACTTTTTATTACTCTCCTAATTTCATTTTTAAATTTATGAACCCTTTGGAATTTTCTGTGTTTCTGCATAAATATGACTTCAAACATGATCTGATTTCCATATAAGTCCTGTGTAAACTATATAAAGAGAAGGCAGTGAAACAAGAGCAGTGTACTTATTCCTTTATATATTTAAGAAAATGATTCAATGTTACTTGTTTAGGCTTGTAACATAACTAGGTTTCAGAGATTTATTTAGGTTTAGGAGACAGTAGTGATGCATTTTGGGTAGGAGCACATGTGTTTCAGAGGACTTCACCCTGATTGGTCACATGTGATCACATGTCAGGAGGTGATGGCTGACCTGGAGGAGAGCAAGTACCAGAATGCAGAGCTGAGGCTGTCAGTGTATGGGCGCTCGCGTGACGAGTGGGACAGCTTGGCGCACTGGGCTGTCCGTCACGGCGTCTACTCTGACAACGTGCGCTGGCTTGTCCAGGTGCCCCGCCTCTTGTGAGTCCTGTTTCCCTGTGTCCTCTGCCCCAGACTCCTTGCCTGGGGGGACCACAGTCTTTTGGGGTTGTGAGGGCTCTGAAAGTAACTATGTAAGTAATTCTTGTAGTAATTCTTCTTCCCTGATCAGACGTTGGACGCAGTGAGAATGCTGTGATAGAAACGCGGGAGGGGTATGCTCAGGAGAGCACAGGGATCTAGGACACACGGGACACGTTTTCTTGGAGTAAAAAGTGTACTTTTTATTATTAAGTTAGTGTTGCTTCCACATGACCATGTTAGTGTGGATGTATGTTATGATTTTTTCCCCTCTCAGTTGGCAGAATACTATTGGCAGATAACAGACACATGACTGATAATCATGGGAATCGTTTGGGTCTTTATTGGCCTTTGTGTAGCTGCTATGTGACGTATCCAGTACGTCTTCACTGATCCTCCTGTTTACTTAATGCAGCAAGCTGGTTTTATCCTACATATTTCACAGTAAGATGAAGTTTCATTACTGCGCTTCTTCATGATCGACAGATGTGACACATTGTGCAGGGTGATATGCAGAAGCCATCTAAGAATAGTTTTTCTTCACGAACATATCATGATGTATCCTGTGCTTAATTCTAGGGTCAGGGTGTCAAATTTTACAATTTTACAGTTTTCATTTTAAAGCCAAATTCGTCTTTGTTGTTTGACTTTTTGCTGCTTGTCATTCCTCGTTCACACCAAAGAAAAGCCACATGTCAGCTGGAGGTGAAGAGGGCAGATAAACTTGTTTCTCTCTGGACAGTGATGTCTACCACTCTAAGAAGCAGCTGGCCAACTTCCAAGAGATGCTGGAGAACATCTTCCTTCCGCTGTTTGAGGCCACCATCGACCCCCGCAGCCACCCTGAGCTCCACCTCTTTCTCCAGCATGTGAGTATGGCCTGCTCAAGGTTGATGAATGTGCATGCAAGTCACAGGATTCACGAAAGGTCACAGGAACATAAGACTGGCCTAAGGCAACCAAAGGCTACTGACATTCAGCTGACTACAGTACTGATCGTTAGGGCTGCACTGAGACCAGCTCTGAACAGAGATGGTCTGCCTTCCACCAAATGCATATTGTACTGTTTTGCAGTATTTAAGCTTGAGAGATTTTTTAAGGAGCCCTATTATACTCATTTTTACTATGAAATTCAAACAGCAATTTACAAATTTTATATTTGGGTCTGTCACAATATATTTGCATGCTACAGTGTTCCAAAAGCACATTATTTTTCTTATACAGTACATCTCTATTCACTCTGTTTATAACTCTGCTCTGTTCTGCTTTAAGCCCCACCCCCTGATGAGCCCAGTGTGCTCTGATTGGTCAGCTTATCTGATTGCAGCATAGGGGCAAACTAACCAATCTGCAGACTGATCCTTGTGGGTAGGTGGCCAATAAGGATTGTGTTACGAGGTGACCTCACCATATCTTGGAAGCAAGGCCTGGAATTCCAACAAGGCATTCCAGGCACATTAAAAAAGAGTCTTTTCTGTGGTGAGAGGTTAATAATTGCTGAAAAAAAAGTTCCTGAGTTTTACAGCTCTTTCCCGATTGTGTGAGTGTGTGTGTCTACATTACGGTTAATATGCACGTGTGTGTGTGTGTGTGTGTGTGTGTGTGTGTGTGTGCATCCTCAGGTGGTGGGCTTTGACAGCGTGGATGATGAGTCCAAGCCAGAACAGCACATCTTCAACCTGGACAGCCGCCTACCTGGCAACTGGACGGAGGAGGACAACCCTCCCTACTCCTACTACCTCTACTACATGTACGCCAACATGACCGTGCTCAACCACCTGCGCAGGTATGGCAGCTGTCCAGGGGCCCCTGCAGCCCCCCCCTCATTCTCGGCAGGATGGGCTCAGTGTATAGCTGCAGTCCCACATTTGTTTGTATTTCTGTGCATTGTATTGTCTTCCAGTCTCCGCCTGGGTCACATGTGTGTGGAGTTTGCATGTTCTCCGCTTGTCATCGTGGGGTTTCCTCCGGTTTCCCCCCATGGTCCAAAAACATGCTGAAAGCTAATTGGAGTTGCTAAATTGCCCATAGGTGTGCATGTGTGAGTGAATGGTGTGAGTGTGCCCTGTGATGGGCTGGCCCCCCATCCTGGGTTGTTCCCTGCCTCGTGCCCATTGCTTCCGGGATAGGCTCCAGACTCCCCGCAACCCAATAGGATAAGCGGTTTGGAAAATGGATGAATGGATGGATGGCTGGATGGATGGATTGTCTTCCTTTCTATGTTTTTTTATTTATTTTTATCTGTATTTTCGTATTACTTCTTCCAGTAAAGCACATTAAATAACCTCTACCTTTGACAATGTGGGGTGTAATAAAATTTGCCTTGTCTATTAATAACAAGGCTGGGCTCTAGAGAGCGAGAATCGCCTGTTTCTGGAAAGACTGCCTTGTTAATTGGTGATAATTAAGATGGGCAGTGACCCAGAAGACCTGCTAAGCAGGTCCTGCAAGACAGAAACCGGAAATCAGGACTTTTACATACTTAGTAATGCTTAGCAATAGGGACTGTAGGTCTTGCAGGCATGTATCAAGGCGACTGAGGTCTACATCTTCATCTCATGGTAACCTTGGTCCGTGGAATTTTCTGGATTCCTAGTGGACTGGTGCATCATATTAGGTTTAAATATGTCTTAACATGTTTCCTCTCTGATAAAATAATCTTGTCTATAGTATTTTCATGGAGAAAACACATCTATTGCGTGTGTGTATATAGTGGTAAAGGTTCTGATTTGTTGCACAGGGCATAATCTGATTTTTGTCTTATTAGATAATAATCTGGGCAGCCATTTTCTGCTATACATAAATTATATTTAAATCAATATCACATGTGTAGGACAGTCAGTAAAATGTTTCTTGTACTACTTCAAGTTGGTTCTTGACCGTGTATTTGAAACTGACCGTCATGTTGTGCAGGAGGCGGGGCTTTGACACATTTGTGCTCCGCCCACACTGTGGAGAGGCTGGGCCTATCCACCACCTGGTGTCAGGTTTCATGCTGTCAGAGAACATCTCCCATGGGCTGCTGCTCAGAAAGGTGAGACCTGCCAGTTTGCTAGGCCAGTTTGCCTTAACCCAGTCCTCTGGGACCCCCAGAGAGTTCACAGGACTGGGTGGAGGAACACTGCGCTAGGTAGACAGGTCCAGAGAGAGTTCACAGGCCTGGGTGGAGGAACACTGCAATTATATGTATGTACAACAGAGCTGTGTTTACTTATTTTTAGCAATTTGATACATCTTTAGATCCATGATAATGGTATGATGTGACAGCCATTGGGATAATTGGAAATCAAAATCAGAAAATGTAAATATTTTACTTTATATTGTTTTTCTGCTGTGATGTTAATTTGTACATTATTAAGCGGGAGTATTAGACTGATTAATTGGATGGAAAGAATTATAATCTAGTAAAATGGAAGGGTTTTCATACAACATTTAATTGCCCAGTGTCACAGAAGGCTTCACTCTGCACTCAGATCTTCCTGTCAGTAACCGGGACTCTCTCCCCTCCCCAGGCGCCTGTGCTCCAGTACCTGTACTATCTGGCTCAGGTTGCCATCGCCATGTCCCCCCTCAGCAACAACAGCCTGTTTCTTAGCTACCACCGCAACCCCCTCCCCGAGTACTTGTCCCGTGGCCTCATGGTCTCCCTGTCGACCGACGACCCCCTGCAGTTCCACTTCACCAAGGTGAGTTACACATGTGACCCGAGTAGTGAGCAACCCTTACCTGCAGATTGCTCACTACTTTGCTAAGCTACATATAGTACTTTAGCATGTGTAAATAGCACATTGCACAAGTGTCAGGATGAATTAGGGCCACTGCTTTCGAACTTCCACTAAGCAGCAATAATGGAATCATTAAAACTACACTGTCATTTCTCTGCCTGTGGTCCAGGAGCCCCTGATGGAGGAGTACAGCATCGCCGCCCAGGTGTGGAAGCTGAGCTCCTGTGACATGTGTGAGCTGGCCAGGAACAGCGTGCTGATGAGTGGCTTCTCCCACCGGGTAGGCGGCCGTACAGCCCAGAACCAGCAGGCTGAAAATCAATGTGGATTATTGGCTATAAACATGCAGCAAGCATATAGCTCTCAGGTAGATAATTCTTCTTTGCAGTGACTCCAGATAGGGTGTAGAGTCTCTACGGGGACTCCGGGCGGGGTGTACAGTCCCTACAGTGACTCCAGGT
The DNA here is from genome assembly GCF_023856365.1 of Brienomyrus brachyistius. Classification (NCBI taxonomy): domain Eukaryota; kingdom Metazoa; phylum Chordata; class Actinopteri; order Osteoglossiformes; family Mormyridae; genus Brienomyrus; species Brienomyrus brachyistius. The sequence continues at coordinate 946,194 of NW_026042349.1, forward strand.
AAAGCAAGTGCTCCGCAAGTAACTTTAAACAAAATATCGTCCCACCCCATGGACAGGTGAAGAGCCACTGGCTGGGGCCCAACTACACGAAAGAGGGCCAGGAGGGCAACGACATCAGGCGCAGTAATGTGCCAGACATCCGCGTGGCGTACCGCTCCGAGACACTGTGTGAGGAGCTGCAGCTCATCACCCAGGCAGTCTGCTCCGAGGAGCTGGAGTCCATCGAGGAAGAGGACAGTCTGTCCATGGCTGCCGTCTCGGGGTCCGGCTAAGTCCCGGACGAGGAGCCTTTGTCTTCTCTCACGCGTCTGTAACCTGGTAAAGGATCGACGTGGGACTGATTCCTTGGTGCTGAGTGTATGGATACATGCACATGTGTTTCCACAATTGGGGGGGCGGGGTACGAAAACTCAGAATCCTGTTCTGACAGCCAATGGGCAGCCAGCGTTCTGTGGCTCTGAGCGCAAACACAGATGCTTTCTGGTAGCCCGCTTCTATGTAGTGTTTGGGATGCCGACGGTAACGTTCTGTGAGTGTTAAGAGACAGGCAGCCATCCGCTCTCCGCCGTCTGAGAGGCCCGGACGCAGACTCCCAGCAGGGCAGTGTCACACGGATCTGCCTCCTGTCGCGGGGCCTTCTGCCTGCAATCGCTTCAGACAGCTACCTTCCCATTCTCACCCATTCCAGGGTCACCGTGCGGTTTGCCTTTAATCCCAAATTCATTAAGCCGCCATCTTACTCCGATGCCAAAAGCTGGACAAAAGCTGTCCAATTTAAACTCGCCCTAATAGGCTTATAATGTGAAATCCACATTTCTGTAAGGGCTCTGTAAGGACACTCTGTAAGGACACTCCTTATCACGCTATAAAAATTGGTCAGAGTGGAAGCCATTAGTGATTCCATGGCTGTTTTCACTGCACTGTTGACAATATGGAGATGTAGTAGATTCAGCAAGGTTTGGTGGGGCAAACAGGGTTTTTTTTAAGCATGTGATCTCCTCCATGACCGCACTTTGTAATCCACCTCCTCTAGGCCTTCATCCCAAAGAATTATGGGAAACCTATTCATATGATGCCAACTAGACAATAATCGTGTTGCTCAGTACAATGCATACTTTAAGACATCCTGTTGAACTCAAACAATATTTAATAACAAAACAATAGGTGTATTTTTGTAAAATAGCCATAACAGTTATATTTAGATCTATATAAATATATGTGACGTTAGTAACTTTTGTTACCCACTGTTATTAGTTTAGTCCTCTGCATGTCTTACCAGTGATGCTAAAAGCGTGTTGATTCTGATGTTAATCATATGGCATTTGTGTGGCTGTCATTAGTAGCCGGGTTTCTTGGTGATCTTTGCCCATATTTGGGGAGCCTGTGAATGGCTTAGTATTTTATTTTAGTTTTTAAGTGTTTCCATTATGACTAGACTTTGATTAACAAAGTTCCTGTGATGCAGACAATAGGAGTTCATCTGTTCATGCTTAAAGTGATTTTAAAATTAGGCTTGGCGCCAGCTGACATCATACTGACAGAACATCCAGTTTATATGAAGATGGTGGGACGTCACCTATCAATGGCTTTGCATTGAGACAGAGCCACCGTCAGTGAATGTGGTAACTGGCCTCATCTCCAAACTCCGTTTCTCATGTGCGGGTAAAACACACACATGTAAAGACGAATTTACGAGATTTTTGAAAACACCCATTTACCAGTGAGGATGGATATCGCCAATGTTATTTGTGTGAAAATTACAATAGTATCATCATATCTGCCAATGAAAAATATTTTTTTGGGTAAAGAGTTCCTGAATCAAGTAAACGTGGCTGAAAATAAAAAGTTCCTCGTAGAAGTCTTTGTAATTCGGTGTTATAGGTGATGATGTTTTGGTCCCTGGGAAAATCTCATCTGTACTGCTGTTAGATTAAATTTACACTCAAATGACACATTCGCTCAGGCCAGCAAGCCACTGTTACAACTACTAAAACAAAACGAGGGTACTCTGCTTTTGAACGTATTTAAAGTCTTTGCGTCATTGACTGATTGTGTTAAAGTTCTGTTTTTTTCTCTCTCTCTGTCATAGGCGATTTTTGATTATTATTGCGTTTTGATGTTTTTTTCCAAGGATTTGCAGCCTGTGTCATTTCTGTTGTCACTGTGGTTTTGCTGTATGAGTATCAACTTCTTGCTGCACTGTTTCTGTGTTGCATGGTTGCTATATTTAAAAAAATAAAATACGTACATTCATTCAGAAGTCATGTATGGTGTATTGAGAATGAATGACGGTCGTAGTAAATCAACGTAATTGCGCAGTTTTTATAAACTGTATTACACATGTGCAGAGAAACTTGCGGTAACTAAACCCAACAGATAAAATAAATGATTCCATCTCAGGAGTAATTTACACGGAACCTGCAGATCATTTCCACGCCTGGAACAACTTAAGCGCCCAAAGTCTGACTGACGCGAATCGGCGACACGTGAATTCAGAACATTCTCATTGTAAGAACTAAGGTAATTGAATGGTCTCTTTATCCAATGAGATTGCGTATGATCACGGTTCGCTCACCGAGCTTATTCATGATTGGCTGATTATCTTCCATCCTTAATGCCCGCTTCACTATTCAACGAGGAAGATCGAGCTGGTCTGTATTCGGAGTGCAGGGTTGGAAATTGGTTTGTGAAGCAGAACCATGGCGATGAAACTGGCTTACTGGGATATCAGGGGGGTAAGAAAGCTTGCACTAATCCGAGAAAAATGCTTAGTCGCGCTTGATGTGTTTGCCCGCTAGTTTGATTGCTTTATTTAATCGACGAGTAAAATATGGTGGGAGAGGTTGGCTATTTCCCAAGCTGATACGAGCAAATAAACACGCATATAACTTAAGTTCGTATAAGAACTACAGATAAAGCTTACCTTCACGAGTAAATTACATATTTATTTGCTATGCATGTATTCACCCAAAGACACTATTTTAGTGCTTGACTGAATGCTTCTAAGTCTCAAAGCATGGCGCCACCATAGTGGCCTCTAATGTTTTGCATATGCTTCATGTAGTTCGATAGTGGCACCAGACCCAAAGCCCTGCAGCATAAAAGGCAGTGTTGCTTTTGCAAGTGTGGGTAACAGAACTCTGTGGGTGTCTGTAGGTGGGACTGGGGCGCGTGTCGGCCTGGGGTAGTGGGCGCTGCACCGCGCTGCACCAGTGCTTGCTCCCCAAAAGGACCTGATCTCTTATCTCGATTTTTTTTCTTGCGATCTCAGAGAATTTTATCTCAAGATAACGTCATTTTTTTGTGATCTCGAGATAAAAGTATACAACACATCTCGAGATCACAACTTGCACTGTAGCGCACACAATGAATTTATATCACATCAGGAAAACGAAAAAAAATCCGACGTCATAATGTTGAGAAAGTTGGTTGTGTCGAAATCATAAGACGAGTAACTCGTGATAACGGAAAAAAATTAATGCTGTGTCCACTCCTGGACTTCCAAAAAAATGGCATTTGTATGTATGTGTTCCATCCATCCATCGCTTCATTTTCTGTAACCGCTTGTCCGATTCAGGGTTGCGGGGGGCCTGGAGTCTATGGACACAAGGCAGGGAACAACCCAGGATGAGATGCCAACCCATCACAGGGCACACTCGCATACACACACACTCCAATTAACCTCAGCATTTTTTTGGACTACGGGGGGACACCGGAGTACCCGGTGGAAAACTCCTTGCTGACATGGGGAGAACATGCGAACTCCACACACATGGAGACTTGAACCCAGGTCCCAGAGGTGTGAGGCAACAGTGCTACCGCTGGATGCATTATATGACGTGAATTATAATATTTTTGAAAGTTTATTCAAACAAAATACAGGATGGAGACTTTTCCAAGTAATAACTGTTGCTAAGCCATGTGCAAACGCAGAAGCTTTTCTACGGCCGATGGTTTGCAGATACTTAATGCCAGTGCTGAGTGTTTTTGGAATATGTGGCGAGGGAAACCCGTGAACGTGATGTAACAGTAGGGTTATTGTCCCATGAAATATCATGGTTAATCCAACAGCTTGCTCAGCCCATTCGTCTGCTGCTGGAGTTCACCGGCACGAAGTACGAGGAGAAGCTGTATGCCTGTGGTGAAGGTAAGGGATGCATGGTGATTTAAAAAAAAAAATGAATAAAACTTGCCTGATTTGTCAGTGGGCAAATCCGGTGTTATGGATTTGATGTTTGGACTTGATTGGGCAAACCAAAAGCCTCGGAGCAGGGACAAGCTTTGTGTTGATGAGCTTATCTTATCTAAGAGATTGGTTTGGGTTGAATATAGACAAATCCTCCAAATTCACATGTTATATGTGAGAAATCTATAAGTTTGTTTATATATATATATATATATATATATATATAATAAATCAGCATTGTGTATGTCAGAGCTCCAGGTGGCGACTGAAATGGTCACCTGTGTAACTAGACTTTTAATTTTGCAACTAGCTTTTTTCCTAAATGTTTTCTTTTTGTCTGGAGCCCTGGATGCTGGATGTGACGTAAATCGAGCCTCTACATGTAACTGCCCCGGTTCTCTGAACCGGTCTATCGCTATTGAAATGGAACATTAAATTGCTCCACTGCGGATGACTTCGTCGCTGTCTGGTTGTCCTGAAGCTGTAGTGTTGCAGTGTTCTCCTCTAAGGGTTTAAGGGTCCAACAGGTAATGGTGGTGAAACCCAAAATTTACACACAGGTCATAAAGGTTAAAATCACTTGAGTGACACTAACATTTTCCTTTTATTTGCTGCTTTGTTTGGCTTCCCGGTACCATACATGTGTCAGTGTTTGTTTGCCTTGGAATTACCAAACTGGCATGTCAGCATCACTTCAGAAACTTTCCGACCATGTCGTCTCCGGCCTGCTGCCACTGACTGTATGGCGTCTGGTGAACATTTGAGTTTGGCTGCTTTGATTAGAAGATCTGACTAAGTCAACCTCACAATCTGTTATACTCTGCATTCCTTAGCCCCTGATTATGATAAAAGCTGCTGGTTCGATGAAAAGGAGAAGCTTGGAATGAACTTTCCCAATGTGAGTAACTTGCCAGCGTTTGTTTGTTCAGGTTGGAGCCCTGTGATGCTGCTGTGCTCATGTGATTTTCCCCTCCTGTCTGATTTCTTCAGCTGCCCTACCTTGAGGATGGCGACAGGAAGATTGTCCAGAGTAATGCCATCATGCGGTACATCGCACGCAAACACAACATGTGTGAGTTACATAGCTGGGGATATTCAAGCAACATGCCCATCTGCAATATGTGTTATGGTATAGCAGAACAGTTATACTCTATCAATCAGAAATGTATTAAGTCTATGGTATAATAATAATTAATTGGAACCAACTGTGGCATATCTATGGATGGACTATTGACGGGTATATAAAAAGTTACCCATATCACTGTTAAAACGCATCACTGGCAATTGCATTACAGTGAGTATTAAACGGCAAACATTCCAGTGAACAACCGTGTTATGTGGGGAAAGGCAGCAAAATGTGCATGTTTGTTATGTGCAAGTTGAAAGATTTAAAACCATATTATGTGGATTCTGTTACTAATTTTTTTGATTACCTGCTTGGGCCTGTGTTTCCATGCAGGTGGGGAGTCTGAGGATGAGAAGATCCGGGTGGATGTTATGGAGAACCAGGCAATGGACTTTCGCAATGGCTTCGTCATGATGTGCTACACCGACTTTGTGAGTCCTGGTCAGGATAACGGGGGGGGCACAAGCAGAATTCTATAGCATGACTTTCAGGCTATACAAAGGGAACTGCAGTGCTTGTCTGTGGCTGTATGGTAACGCAAGTGCGTTTGTTTCATTCCGGAGTGCGTGGCTTTGTGTCTCTATCACCGCCTCCTGCTGAATTCTAGATCTTATCTGCGATGTCGCCTTGTGTCTCGTGGGAGATGCTCTGCTAACTCTGCCTGGCTGCGCAGTTGTCTCTAAACTCAATTCATTGCTGTAATTCAGGCAGCGTAACTTTGGGTTTTGACTTGTCTTGTGACGCGATGCTGCGTACCACGTGTCTGAATTGTGTGTGAGCTATGGATGCCTTTTCTCCCCGCTTGTAGGACAAAATAAAGCCTGGTTATGTGCAGAAGCTACCTGGTCTGCTGAAACAGTTTTCTGACTTCCTGGGAGACAGGAAGTGGTTTGCTGGTGATAAGGTAATGGTGCCAGGGTATAATTTTGAAAAAGTGATTGGTGTGGATTGTTGTGTGAATGCCGACTTCGAGAGTGTGTGGGTTGTTTACGTCGTTCTTTGGGGTCGGGGTAATGACTTAATCTTAAATGTTTGACGGCACTAACTTGCTACATTAGTCACAGTATCTTGGGTCTCTCATGGTAAAACATGGCCTGGTTATTGCTTGGCTGTGCTGCATCCCGTTCCCTGGCCCAGTGCACATGGTTCACCACTTGTGACCTACTTCATTTCAGGTGCCAGACAGTAGCCTGCTTTGTTCCTCTGGATCCGCTGCCTGTATGCAGGCGCCTGGACTTGGCAGAAGCCTCGCAGAAAATAGCCGTGCGCTTATGTAAACGAGTCCCGGCTTCTTCCCTCCAGTAGAGAAGTCTTCAGATGTTTGTAGTGCTTTCCATGAGTGATGAGGAAGGAACAGGAGGTTAATGTTCTGTGCAGTGCTCTCATGTCACTGCTGCGCTGTTTACTTCTGTGAGGTTAAAGGAGTCACTGCAGTCGTGCCCTTGGCTCAAGCTTCCTCAGTGTCAGGTACATGGCTTCTGTTTTGTGTAGATCACCTTTGTGGACTTCATCATGTACGAGCTACTGGACCAGCATCGCATGTTTGAGCCCAAGTGCCTGGACGACTTCAAGTCCCTAAGCGATTTCCTGGACAGGTTTGAGGTGAGAACCCCCCCCCTTAGATGCCCCTCAGACAGAGAGACCCTGGTTCTTTGGTATCATTTTAATAAATTGGAGAAGCAACTTACTGTGTAGTTGTTTAATGTGATTAAAATCACATGGTTTCTGCTTGGGGATGAATCCTGAACTGTTTCATGCCTAGTTCTCTAATGGCTGAGTCAGATTTTCAAGGTACAAAGAGTTTAGAGCCTCATAAGATCACAAGTTTGTGGTTGAAGCAGTGCAAGATGTGAGTTGTCAATTTAGAGGTGCATTATGTAGTATATAGGTGTCTCTAGACTATAGAAATAGCCTTTCGTAATATCATCCATAGCCTGTCCTGGTCAGACTCGTGTGTTTTACTTTTCAAGTGTTTTAATTGCCAGAAGCCTGTTTAACAATCACTTTAAAATATTGAGCTAATTTTCTGTTGCGGTTTCTTTCCATCACCTGCCAGGGGCTGGAGAAGATCGCGGCCTACATGAAGTCCAAGAATTTCATGAAGACCCCAGTGAACAACAAGATGGCCAAGTGGGGGAACAAGAAGGAGTAAAACCAGTGCGATGGGAACAGGGTCCCCCAGTCCACCCTCAGTATTGTAACTCTGTTAACAGCAAATACAGACACATACATGTACTAATGCAGCTTGTGTTGTAACAGCACTGAAAGGTACAGCGGTATTTTTACTGTAAATTTACATGAAATGCCTAAATGTGCTATGAGAGATGACCACTAATCATACTGTGTGCATGCTGGCTGGGGGGGGGGCTTTTTGGCAGTGGATAGAATGTGCCTACAGAAAGTCAGGTGCTGTGTAACCCTTTGTCCTCTTTAATCATAAATTCTATGGATTGCACCCCAAAAAGTTGAATTGTAATGCATTGTCCTACTTTTGTAACATTGTCTTACAGCACTTATAGAACAAGCATTTTCCTCTAACCTCAAGTGACTTGATTGTTGTGCTGTGTGGTTCTCACAACATGCAGAGCTTCTTTTGTAATTTTCACAGGTGTGTAATTATGGTTTCAGAGAACTAAGTTAAGCAATAAACTCTTTTCTGTGAAGAATAACCACACATTGTCTTTTAGCAAATTACATTTGGCTTTTGTTACCGGTGAGTTGTGGTGGTATTTCAGGTGTAGTCAAATTATCCCCCGTCTCTAACACTCTGTAAGTTCAGGTATATAGAACATTACTTCTTGACTGTTTTTAGCTGGTTGCTCAAACGCAGTGATGCAGCTGTTCTTTATCTGAAGCCTGGAACCGAGCTTGTGACATCACTGTAAACATGCTACATTCAGTTAATATGTGCATATATAGCTTAAAGCCCAAGAGGTGTGGTTAATGAAGATAACAGTAGGCTTTACCATACTTTCACCAACAGATAATTTTTCAGGACTTTGCACCCCAGTAATTTTTCTGTCTTAAAGTGCACTTTAGAGAGAGAGAGAGAGCACATTAAGTTTTTCAGCTCTGTCAGAATTTAATTTAATGGGGAAATGGCTTAGTAGGGATAATATGTGGGTTCTTTGGTAAAACCAGAATGTTAAAAAGCTGGTAAAATATTTTATAGCCCAGTTGATTGTTCAGGTGTAGCGAAAGTAATAGGAATACTCCTGAGAGATGTTCTGCTGTAGCAACAGTTAGAGGCGTATGCTAAAAGCTAAAAGGCTGATTTGTTGCAGACTCCTACCTGGCCTCAAGGTGGCACCATGCAATAAATAGTCGCTGACTGTATATCTGCTTATTGCACTGCTCTGAGTAAATCTTACACTGGAACTTGAAAATGTTTCCTTGGATGCCGTCTGATACCAGCAGTCACACTCAGATTTGCTTGAACAGTATCTGCGTGCGCTGAATGTTGATTTGCAGTCACATTCTTTACTGTTTTGCTTTAACAAGCAGTTTTATCTGAAGTGGGCAGCCAGTGTATAACTAACCTACCTAGTAATGCTGAATACTCAAAGCTTTTGACCATTCCATGGGAGAAAGATTTCTGAGTATCTGCAAAAATAAGCTGTAGATTCAGTCCGCAGGAAATTTCTTAATGGAATAATTTAGTGTAATGTGGCTTCTATCGAGTGAGGACAGTACGTACCCTAAAATCATCTGCTTCGTGCCCCTTTGGGTGCTTTTGCACATGAAGGCCATGCTGTGAGAAGGGACGGGTGCAATTTAATATGTACATACTATTGGGGTTTTTTTCAGTTCAGTAATATGCTCATGTACTGCTTTAGTTAGTCGGGATGAGGATGATGCACACAGCAAAGGGAGACCACACCAGGAATCACATGCCGTTTCTTGGATCATCAACGCCGCTTTGCCCGGAAGTTTCTTCACATCGTCTGTCACCTGCATGTATACCTGATGGCTACGTGTTAGTTGGGAAAACCTTCCTTCATTAAACCAAAGGAAGTACAAGTTCTGTGGAATAACCGCGATATATACGGTAGGTAAAATGCCACACTGTCAGACACCTAGATGTCTGCACGTTGACGAGCGGCGTTTTTGTATGTCTGTTATACATGTATTAAAGCACAAAATCACTGAAAACCGTTTTCCAGAAAACTAACCCCATTCGGTCGAGATTAGTTTTAGCTTGGGAGGGCCGGTAAAGTGATTAACCGCTTAATTTGTACGGGTTACGTAATATAATACCACCAAACTGCCGGAGAGCGGCGATAAAACGACCCCCGTCCCCATGTTAACGTAGTTACCGCATCTAAACACTAAATGTCAATAAAACTCTAATTTTGGGTAACCTATCATTTTAACATACTGATCAAACGTATAAACGGAACTTTTTGTTTCCTCCCAGCCATATAATATCTCACAAGTCGGTAGTGTTGAGATGAGTGGCGTCGTTGCTTGGTTGCGCACAATAAACCATGTATGGCAGCATCAGATCGCCAATGAAACTAAATTAAATTTAGCTTTTATTAAATTGCCACCGAATGATTATTGCCTTGCTATTAATGGCTAACGCTACTGCGATGACTAACAATCGGCAACGCAAATACCGTGAATGTCCTTCACTAAGCGGTCTTTACTTGAGTCATTCCGGTATTATTTTTTATCAGCTGCTCCTAAAGAGGGCAAAATCTACTAGGCTGTCCATGTGTCCTTATTGAGAGGATATTACAGAAAGGACACGTCTGAAAGATCTGGGCAGACCTCTGAGGTGACCTTAATCACCCCTAAACAGCAGTGCTGTAATCTATTGCCTTCCATAGGTTGGGTTTAGTGTCAAGTACCTTTTGAGAGTGATATCTACCAATGTCAACAACACATTCTGATAGCAAGTTAACCGTTCCAAGGTCATATGAGACGTCCCAATCTGAGTTTCAAACGCTTTACCGAATCTTAGCCACTGGAGGGTGCAACTGTACCAGATCTGCACTCGAAATCACAGCTTCAGCTGATGCTGTCATGCTCCTAGGTACGCTGGTAACGTATTAGCCATCACATCTAGCTGCTGACAATGATGTGTGACAGGTCTGAGCACATCCCCATATGGCTGAGTAAGGACATCATCCATGAAAATGCACAAAAGTCTTACACAGAAGAAATAATTAGTGCTCTACAAGGTCGCATGCCACCGCCTGCCCATAGCTGCTTCAGGTCCATCTCTTCCCTAAGAAGGTGAAAGTGGACCAGTACTGCAAGTCCAGCCGCACAGGCACTGAAAAGAAAGCATTTGCCAAATCAATCTGTGAAACCCGTTTAGCTTATATAGGAATAGAAGTCAGAATTGTGGTGGGATTTGGGACAATGGGTGCCCTTGGGTGAATTGCACCACTGACCCTCTTAAGTCCTGCACAAACCTCCAAGTGCCATTATCCTTTTTTATCGGCAAAATGGCTGAGGCTATGGGATAGCAGGAAATGTCCATTACTGTGCCCATGGAAACCAAGCCTGCACGGATTCCCTTGCTGCCCTCGTCGGCCTGTGGAGACAGGGGGTACTGCGTCGTGTGAGGTCAGGCCTGAGGCTCTCCCGTTACCCTTTTGTTCCTAATCACCTCTACCTTTCCTGAATCCATAGGTGTCAATAACGAGCTGCCCCCCCCTTTGCAGCTGTAACAGCTGCCATTCTTCTTTGAAGGCTTTCTACAAGTTTATTGAGTGTATTATCTGTGGGAATTTTTACCCAACCATGTCCTTATGCACCCTGTTTTGTGCACTGGGGCGCCGTCCTGCTGGAGCAGAAAAGGACCGTCCCCAAACTGTTCCCACAAGGTCTGAAGCATGGAATTGTCCAAGGAGTCTTGATATGCATACCAGCTCTATGTTGGTAGGTATGGATTTGGAGTGGGACGTCATAAAAGGTCCTGTGGGTGTAATGGCCAGCTGTCCCAGTACTTTTATCCATATGCTGTCCTTCTGAACCTCCCCAGTCTGGTTTTCTCTGTTCTTACCCAGTTCACTCTCTTCACAAGTAATGACATAGACTCTTCTAGCAACATGAGAGGTAGGACTGGCCATTGGTTCTGATCTCCATCCTGTCCCCCTGAAGGGACACTGTGTCCCGCAGTGCTCTGCCTGTCCACGGGTCGTGCATGTGAGAGGCGGAGGCCTCTTTGGCCCAGTGCCCACACTGCTTGCCGTTCACGCAGTTTTTCCCTCCTCAGGTCCTCCCCGTTGGCCTCGGCCTCAGGCGACTCCATCACCAGTGGCTGTCACTGTGGAGGCTGTCCGAAGGATCCCCACTGAGCATTCATGAGCTTTACTTTCCGCTCCTTTGCTTTCTACGGGTCATCCTCTGCCTTCAGGGCATATCTTTTCTCCTCTGCGAGGCCTGCACTCCTTCATATCTCATAGCTGCTGGGCATCAGGGCTCAGTCTGTTGACAAAGATGGATGTCATCGCCTTATCTCTCTCACCCTGTTCTGCAGTTCCAGAGTGGAGTCGCATCACGTCATGCAGGTGATTATCCCAGCCTCCCACATCTTCTATAGGCTTCTGTTTGGCCTGTAACAACCTAGACCAGTGTTTCCTAATCTAGTCCTCGAGGATCCACAGACAATCCACGTTTTCAGAGCAAAAATGCAAACTGTCTGGCAAATGCCTAGGATGGGCTATTGGGTTGAAACCCGGGATATTTCCTCTGTAGCCCTGAACCTGTCCCGACGACTGTAAATCACATTCCCTTTAGAATAGTAAGGTCATAGCATAGATTAACATTACAACACATAGTTCTAATGAGTTTGACTGTCTCTCCCTGTGTCCCTGTGCCACCCAGCGTGTCTGTCGTTCTCTACTTACCCCATGGAGAGAGAAAATGGTACAATATCAAAGTGAAAAATACACATGCAAGCAGCTCCTCCCATTACTGGTCAAGGAAAAAAGGCCCAAGAAGTCTGGCTTCTATTAAATGCCCATCTGCCTCCCAAACGCATAATCTTATTAAATAGGCCACATTTGAACCCTGGAGTCTGCAGCCGCATTTGTGGTTAGGCAACAGAAAACAGCATCGTAAGCGTATATTAACGAGGTGACTATTAAACTGCTGATGTCATGATACGCTAAAAGATTATTGCTTTTACCTTTTTTGTGCATTCCCTGCCTGAAAAGCTTTAGGTCTGTAAATAGAAATTGTGATTTCTATGGCGAAAAAAAACGTAAACTGGATTACCTTAAACTGAGGAATTTAACCACTTGTAAAACTGTAGCAATTCAGTATAAGTTCCTTGCACAAATGTACCACTGTTGAGCCCCTTTCAGACTTAAACCATCAACATTCAATATTTAAATTCATATCCTCATCCGTTACCTGCTAATATGAGGAAATCCTACTTCACATTTTAAATCTGCTTTACAAACATTTATAAATTATGATTATGAATAAAATCCCAACTATTAGATAAAATACAATACTTTTATAATAGCAGTATGCTGAGATCTAGTAATTATAGTACATTAAATATTAGTTTTATGCATTATTGCTGAATTCACATTACTCTAGCCGGAAACAATTCATCAATAATGTAGTATGTCAGAATCTAATATATCCATCTTAATTCCTACCACATACCCAGTACAGCATTCCCTGGAACTTATCAAAGACAGAACAGAGCACTTGGAATTGACTACAGGCCACACACAAGGCAATACGGTGGTACCAGCTCACCCAAACCTCAAACACCGAAAGTGTGAGGTGTCGGTGCTAGTCTGTGTGGCGCATTAAAGATTAAATCTATTCAATAAAAAGGATATTTTGTGCCTCATTTATATAAAATATATTCAGTATGAAGTAAGATGTACGTCTAAAGCATTGAACATACGACTCAACGCACGTCAGCAGTGAACCAAATATTGTCTGAACTAGCAAGAACAGAACATGAATAATGTTCATTGCTCGCTGACAAAAGCCAATCAGAAAGACATAAATGCGTCAATCTGTGCAGTAGCGACCAATCAGCGTTCCGCAAATGTCACGGGGCGTGACTACCCTGACATTATGGGGAGTCCTCAAATTATATATTAGATTTTCGGGTAATACTACATTCTCACGCTCATTTGAAAATTTCAGTAGTTTTTACACTTGATAAAATTATTTTTACAAGTGTAACGCAACGAAACATTTTATGCTTTATGCAAATCCGGCGGGCTGGAGCAGCCTGCCATGTGAATTGGGCTCTGCCTCCCCGTCCCTTAAAGGACCGGCGGAGTGTTTCCTCATGTCGTCAGCAGACGCCGTGAAGCGGTATGGAGGTCTAGGGCTGCAGGCGGTGGTACTGGACCCGGTTGCGCAGTAAAAAAAAAAAAAAAAAATCCGAAGAAGAATAAAGATCAAAAAAGAAAATGTCCCCCCGGCTACGCTGCTGCCTTCTGGTGATATTCTTACCGACGGCGCTGTGTCTGGATCTCCGAGAGCGCTCCGCGTATAGCGGCGGCTCGCAGGCTGGAGCAGCGTCGGTTCGGACTTGGGAGATCGGCCGCGGAGCCGGCGAGCGGTCCGGTGTGGAGAAGCAACGCGCTTCAACGCGCCACCAAGTTCGCGGAAGGAGCATCGCAGGGGATGGGGACCGGGAGCCTGACGCGTGCGGAGCCCTTCGCGGTTATGAAGCCGCGGTGGCCGACAATACCCACAGTGTAAGTGCGCACCGGCACCGGGGGACTCTGTAACTTAATAGTCTGCACCGGGATGCCGTCATCCAAGTTTTTGCATGGAAATCTCACCAGTGATCGGCATGAAGGGGATTTAATTAAATAACTACAAAGTTATTGGCGACTGCTTCTGCTTTCAGAAGCCGTGTAAGAAAATTTTGTCTCTGTTGCGCTCCTATAGACACGGACCATGAAAAGGCTTAGGGATGCAAGCTTTGAGTATCACTATTTTGTTTTTAACTTATCCTGTTGGCTCCTCTATGTTTCAGACGCACTTTTCTGGGCGAGGAGACGTTTCATTTCCTCTTAGTTAATTTTAGTAATTAAAGTTCTCGCATTATAAAAATTTCTGTGTTAGATATATGACTTGTTTAAGAAAATAAGTGAGACTGGAAATTGGTGTGATGTCTGTAGCTTTACTGATGAGATTTAATTAGGTGGTTAACTGGATGTTCTAAAATACTTGTTGAGCTTTGGAAGACAATTGTATTCCGTTGAGCTGAAAATCGCAATTACATGGAAACATTTTTTTAAATGATCGTTGTCGCATCTCTGTATTTTGACCTATTTCACTGGCCTCGGATGCGGAGAATTAAAATCGGGTTCTTGTGTCCATGACTATCGCCGAAGTGCGTCTGTTGTCATTTGCTTGGTCTGTTCGCTGGAAAGGAGTTTCCATGCTTGTGGAACTGAAACGTTCCGCGATCATTAACTGGCACAAAGTGGCAGCTGAGAATCTCATTTTCAGGTGTAAGGCTGCTAATCTGTAAATAGTCACTTACTTGCGGCAATGCTGAGTGATGTACGTGCGGTTCTGTTTTTCCTGCAGTTTGTGTAGCAAAATACAGGCGTGGATTTTTTCCCTTAAAACCTTGATCTACTGTCAGTCAAATGAAGGAAGGCATGGGTAGTCCGCAGAATTTGTCGGTGAATGTCAGACCGACTGGTCTGATGAAGGTTAGCCTGCCTTAGTTATGTGAGAGTTAGGTAAGTTGTTCTACTTGACTTCAATAGCAAGGATCCTGGGTCTGCTGGGCTTAGTGTCAGTTTGAGACTGACAGTCCTACAGGGGGCCACCTAGACTCAGCTTCCCGGCTGCAAGGAGGTGCCAGCCGGTTTGGCTTTGACCTGGTTATCCATGTCATTGCTGCATATGTGTTGCTGCTAGCTGAGAAGGGCAGTGATGATGTGATGGTGTTCTCCTTAGCAACCTGATGATTTATTATCTGACAGAAGGACTGTGTACACACGTCTGCAACAGCCATATTGTGTTCCTGCTGAAGCTCACTATTCACTGAGCAGAATTTTCCTAGTCGAGGCACCACCTGCCGTCATTCTCAGACATTGCGTGTGAAGTCAATAGGACTCTGCTCCTGCCGTGTATGAGACACACTCTTCGTGAGTAACTTACTCATGGTCCTCTCCTCCATCCATCCATCGGCCAGCCACTTGCCAAGCGCAGGGTCAGCGGGGGCCTGTCCCAGGCTAACGTGCCCCAGTGCATATGCCTCAGTGTTGGCTGTCTGTGTGCCTGATGCGGATCTGTGGCTGATTCTCGGCAAGGTGAGCAGCGTACTGACGTCTGTTCGCGTCTGTTTACTGCATTACACACAGTCTGAGTTCAGGCTTTGCTGGTTTGTCATGAGACCTAAACACAAAGAGTTGCTTGCTAATAAACATGCTAATGCCTGCGAATTCTCTGAGTTGCATGTCAGGTTCCTCTGCGAGATGCGAGTATGTGTAAGATTAGGTTAAATGCACGATGTCTGCATGCTTGTCTGTCTACGTCACACTGACCGTCCTCTTGTCTTATGGGGGGTTTTGTCAGCAACATTCAAGAGGTTTTCCTTTTTTGCAAGTTAATATCACGTCCCTTTAATTTTCCTTCTTAATTGGCTCCACATTAATAAAATGCTTAATAGTTAGCCAATTAACCTGAAGACTACAGCTCCCCAGGCCTGATTTAATGCATAAATGCTCAGCTTGTTGTATAAGTTGTTGGTATGTTTGCTGCAATATGACTGGAGGGCTAGTGGCCTCCCCTATTTGGCTGAGGCAAGCAAACCCAATATATGGCTTTTGGTGGGTTTTTATTCATCATGCATGTATACAGGAGTGAGAGAGACAGCCTGCCAGGCTTTGTTTAGTTCAGCATTCACTGTTGCAGGAGAATTACTTGCAGAATGATTGAGGTGATGTGTTTCTCTGGTATGCTGGGCCTTCATTATGTCGTTCTGGCAGTGCAGAATAACGTCTCAGTGGTCCTGCCCAGTGTTCTTGTCCAGTTTGCAGTGGCTGCTCACTGAAGCCTTCTGCCGAAGGAGCTGTGGAGCACTTTACCCTTCTGTTTGTGTTCTAAGGCTTAATTAGCATAACAAGTGGATCTTGCATTGGTGAAGCAAATGAAGCCAAATGGGAAAAGGGTCCATTTGAAAGGTTCATTTCGGCTGGCGGGCTAAAGTGGGCCCCGTAGCGCGACCTTCGATAGCAGCGTGATCGACATGCTGTCACGGTGCTGTTTGTTTGCTGATATCCTCCAAAACCCAGCACACAAAACATTACACACTAGTATGGCAAAAGGAATCCGATTGCAAATAGTATTAGTTTTTGTATATTGATCCAAATATTATTTTAAAAGAAGAAACCCCTGTATGTTACTAGCTCGCATGCAGACCCGGTGGGGGGGATCGCTGTGCTTTAGACCAAGAAGGGTACTGACTGGCATAGTTTGTCTGTAGACCATTTTCCTGCTTTCTAACAATGATGTCAGTAGACAGCAGTTACCATGGTGATTAGGGAACTGGACTTACTGCCATAAGGGTGGGGGATTGGCCCCTGTGATAGGAGTTTCCCTCCCTTTGATGTGGTTAAGTGACTGTGTATCTGACTGTAAGACACTTGGCTCAGTTCCGCTTCTCCAGCTTTATTAATGGATATCGGGATACAGTCGGGTATATATAACGAGTGTATTAAACTCAGCAGCTCTGAATAAGAGTGTCACTCGCGAGAGAATGATGTCTGGTACTCTGGAATGTGAAATGCCTGTGTGAACTTCTGATATTTTGTGTTTAAATCATGTTTTAAAACGGTAGGAAGGCTTCCTCCCGTACCTGCCCTCTGTGTGAGTGACACCTGCACACATCTCATCTCCATGCCGACCTGCCCTCTGTGCGAGAGTGACACCTGCACACATCTCATCTCCATGCCGACCTGCCCTCTGTGCGAGAGTGACACCTGCACACATCTCATCTCCATGCCGACCTGCCCTCTGTGCGAGAGTGACACCTGCACACATCTCATCTCCATGCCGACCTGCCCTCTGTGCGAGAGTGACACCTGCACACACCTCGTCTCCATGCCGACCTGCCCTCTGTGCGAGAGTGACACCTGCACACATCTCATCTCCATGCCGACCTGCCCTCTGTGCGAGAGTGACACCTGCACACATCTCGTCTCCATGCCGACCTGCCCTCTGTGCGAGAGTGACACCTGCACACATTACTTTTTATGGAGTACCCAATACCTGACTAATCGATGAAAAACACTGTTTTTTTGTTTCCTTCAGAAGCAGAACCCAGTAAATATTATACAGCTCACCGTTCTGCGTTGAGGTTTCTGAAAGCGATTAAAATAACAAAGGAAGTCTTGGCTGCGATACAGTTAATTGTGGTGTTATATGTGATGTGGGGCTCCTCCAGGGTGTGAGTAAACCTGGAGACCCCAGAGAATAACCAAGTGTGAAGTCTGTCCAAAAAAACACAACCCAACACAATGTTTAATCTGTTACCATGGTAACTTGGACCCCCATGACCCTGAATAGGACAAGCAAGTATAGAAGATGGATAGATGGCCTTTTAGGCTTTATAACCTGTTTGTTTTGGAAATCATTACTTGATTTAACTATGGAAATATTTCTTTGAAAAATATTTTTTTCCCCGAACTGAAGTCAGAAAATGGAGAAGGAGAATTTACCTTTGCTGTGTTTGACTTTCTGCAGTGAAATATGCTTTGTGTGCTGTGCTGCTCTTGTGCGGAGCCCTCGTGATCTAAAAGTAGCACTGCAATGCTTTAGCCTGTGTGTTTTTTCAGTTGTTGGGTCTCATCAGCCTTTTCCTGTTCACCCCCCCCCCCCCCCCCCCCCCCCCCTTCAGAAGCAGCCGGTTGGGATTTCATATCTCCTGGTGCATTTTAGGGTGTGTAGCTGCCAGTGGTTCTACACATGCAAAATTTGCCAGGTTTCTTTAAAAAAAAAAAAAAAAAAACGCACGTCTTAAGAACTGCGTGGCCACTGGTCAGTCACTGCCAGTGTGAGCCACAGAACTGCCAGTGTAAGCCACAGAGCGAATAAGCAAATAAAATTCACACTACGCTCACTTTGCTCATCCTGGGCTGCAGAGA
Source organism: Brienomyrus brachyistius (assembly GCF_023856365.1). Lineage (NCBI taxonomy): Eukaryota > Metazoa > Chordata > Actinopteri > Osteoglossiformes > Mormyridae > Brienomyrus > Brienomyrus brachyistius. The sequence goes on from NW_026042349.1 coordinate 964,612, forward strand.
CCCAAAATGTTTTCCTTAATTCCTTTGAAAATGAAACTGTGGGCCGCCTTCCCAAGATTGCCAGCTCACGGGATTCCTACCTCGTTCTTAAGCCCAGCTTTGACGGAGCTGGCTGATGATGACCTGTGCTGGACACTCACTCGTAGTGACATACAGATTTAGTTTTTTATGGAGTAGTTATTTCCCAGTTTGAGTTAAGTCCCCTTCAAGGGTGAAGGAGCAGCTTCACAGCAGGAATATGTACCTTTGGATGCCTTAACGCCAGTGTTGCAGTGTCTGCCAGTGAACTGTGCAGTGCAGCACAAACCCGCGATGTGCTTTGCTCAGCGTGTGACGTGCCTCTCACTGAAAGAGCCGTCGGCTTTGCTGCAGGCTGTTGTCTCCTTTGTTTCAGATTTATTTTCAGATAGATCACGTGGGGTCAGCAGAACCAGGAGGCCTGTAACGTATATTTATCACTTATCACTTCCTGACTTCCTGACCCACACACCATGCGTCCAGCCTTACAAACTGACCAGTAGCCTTGGAACAGGGTCCCCTTAAGGCGGTGTTTCTCACGCCAGTCCTTGGGGTCCCCCAGACGGTCCAGGTTTTGCGTGTGTTGGACAGGCATCAAACATGGAAATGATATTTGTTTTTTTTTTTTGTTTAATTTTAGATACACATTTTGACCTCGTACTTGTTTGAGGAAAGCAAATGTTAAATTCCCAGTAAATTAGTATTTCAGTGTCTGATTTTATTTCCTTACTAGTATTTATCTCATTGAACAGAGGTACTTAACTCATTGAAACGTTTCTCTTATATTATACTAGTTTTTATGGCGAGATCCACAACTCTAACCCTGAGCGAATCCCTTGTGCTGTAAAGTGTTCAGGCTGCACTTTACTTGTAAACTGGGAGTTGGGCAAAGTCGCCCTGATTCCAGCGTGATTCCAACCAGCAGCCACCAAGATTCCAGCTAGCAGAGTGTTTCTCTGAGCATCCTGGAAAATGGTTCCTCCCGCTGACCATTAAACACACTGGGGCACCACGGCGGCCCACGTTGAGCGCCCGGGAGCACTAGACTCCAGCTGCTTTTCCTATCGCTCTTGGTCTCTCTTGTTAGTGATGTTTAATAGTTTACTTCACTCCTTTGCACATTTTGCGCAGAACCCTATGGAACCTTCTCCCACGTGTCCCCTCCCGCTTTCCTCGCAGAACCCTATGGAACCTTCTCCCACGTGTCCCCTCCCGCTTTCCTCGCAGAACCCTATGGAACCTTCTCCCACGTGTCCCCTCCCGCTTTCCTCGCAGAACCCTATGGAACCTTCTCCCACGTGTCCCCTCCCGCTTTCCTCGCAGAACCCTATGGAACCTTCTCCCACGTGTCCCTTCCCGCTTTCCTCGCAGAACCCTATGGAACCTTCTCCCACGTGCCCCCTCCCGCTTTTCTCGCCTTCTCACATACCTCACCTTTGCATTATTTTATTTTTCTTCCCTTATCTGTTGTCTTAATCCATGTTTGGGCGTCAGGGTAAGTGGAGCTGCCTCTCGCTTTAGCAGGAGGCCGCTTTTGTCCTCGATGAGCCTGAAGCAGTGTGACCGCTGCCTCAGCACCTGTCAGTCACTGCGCTTGTTTGTCTCTCATGTGGTTAATTACTGATATTGTTTTGTGTAGGAAACGGCATTCAGACGGCATATGATGTCAGATCTTCCCAGAGCCGTGTGTATGAGGCTGCTTACCCTGGGGGTTAAGTGTGTCTCTCTGCAGTTTTACCACCCAATGGGCTGTTTCTGAGAATCTCTTCAGAGATGAGGCTTGTGGCTAAGCATTAAGACGGAGTCCGTTGGCTTCTGTGCCGTATCACTCTGTCCTCTCTCGTTGGGAAGGTGGGAGACCTTTGTCTGCATGGAGGACACCGGTCCCCTTATGGACGTCCCAGCGGTCAGATCTGTTCTCTGCTTAGAAATCTTTAATGTGCCATACAGTGATTTACAGGGAGCTTTTGGAGATAAAGTTTTGCTAAAGAGCCGAGATGAAAATAGCATTTCAGAATTTGTAATACTGCGATCTTATCAAGATCCTTAACCGCAAGACCGTCTGCCGGTTCTCCCTCGAGCTCTGGGGTGTTTCTGCAGGTGAAGTAACACGTTTTCAGTTTTGCACGTTACGGTCGGACAGAATTTGTGTTTTTGACGTGAGCTGTTGCAGTCAGATAATGCTGCCTTTGCATCTGATGTCTGGAACTCCTCGCTTAACGTTACTCAGTCTTAAATTTCTGCAGCTCTGGGGTCTGAAACGTGAGTTACAGCTGATCATGTCAGGCTTCCTGCTCTGGCCTGTTCCCCTGCCTTAATTGGAATGATTATCATTTTGTCACCCATTCCGTCTTTATTGACATGTTTCAGGTATGGCTTTTAAAAGCTGTGTTATGTAGAGAAGTGGCCGCAACCTCTAGCAGGAAATATCAGTATGTAAACAGCAGAGATGGGAGGGAGGTTTGGGTCCCACAAAGCTGGTCAAGAAGAATTCACTGCAAACTTCGAGAGAGACAGACAGAGAGACAGACAGAGAGACAGACAGAGAGACAGACAGAGAGACAGACAGAGAGACAGACAGAGAGACAGACAGAGAGACAGACAGATGTGAGAGAGATGTGAGAGAGATGTGAGAGAGAGAGATGTGAGAATGCCTGTTCAAGCTGCATTACTGCCTTTGGCCTCTAACTGGCGCTCTTCTCCCCACAGTATGTTTTCAACGACCTGAGTGGCTCTGTTTCGCTGGCCTGGGTGGGCGACGGTACAGGCGTAAGTACAGCCTCTGCCTTTTTGAGACGTTTCCTCTCACTCATCTCTCCTTCCTGTTTAACTATCTGTACTCTCATTATATGGTGATTCTGCCTCTTTTCTACCAAAGAGACCGATGGCGTTCAAGTGACTGCTGTACCCAAGTCATTTATTTTTGTTATAATGATAGAACCAAGGTGAGCGTTTGAACTGCACACCTGTATTTAGTCTCGCTTCTATCTTTGCAGAAAACCACACCATACCTTTATCGGGTACTGTAATATTTAACAGTGCGATTGCAGCCTTACAGTTAGTAGATATATTTCCCTCTGAATGAGAGTGCGGTGTGACCCGTTCATGAGTCTGGCCTGCAGATGCTGCCCTCCACACATTTGCTGTGCGTCCCTTCATCAGGACTGATTAAATAAAGCCGTCAATGGTGCCCGGCTTTGGGGGCAGTTGGGAGACCCAGGGGCTTTTGGTAGCGGTGGGAGTGCAGCTAGGAGATGTCCGCTGGTTGATGGGGGACACTGAGCAGATCAGGCTGATGCTTGCTTGCTTGTTTTTGTGTATTTATGCAACTTTCCCACTGCTGACATTGAGCATTTCTCACCCTCTGCACACCGGGCAGAATGCTGAGCAGCAGAGGCAGATGTCCTCATAAACCCTGATGTCTTGTGTGTGGTGGAGCTGATAGCTCTCCTGAGCTTTAAGGAACACGGTTCTGTCCCCCACTTCTCTGGGGTGTCTTTACCTCCCGCCGGAGGTTTGCCGTCTCCCTGGCACCGCTCACAGCTTTCTGATGTGTTCAGCGGGAAGGATTCAGGGAGGCAAATTGGTTAAATCGCAGTTCCAAGGGAGAGCAGGAGATGCTGCCTTCTGTGTGTCTGGGGGGGGGCATTTGGCAAGGACTTTAGTCTCAACATAGCCGGAGTGTCACCGCTAATGTAGAAGCTGAAATGGTATTCCTGCTTTGGGAGACACACGCGCAGTGGGAGTCGCCTAGAGAGAGAGTCGCCTAGAGAGAGAGTCGCCTAGAGAGAGAGTCGCCTAGAGAGAGAGTCGCCTAGAGAGAGAGTCGCCTAGAGAGAGAGTCGCCTAGAGAGAGAGTCGCCTAGAGAGAGAGTCGCCTAGAGAGAGACTACCACCTGCTGTTTCCTTGTGACGGCAGATTGTCTGTTCGATGGTCTGAGCGTTTAGTGTGTGTGTGTGTGTGTGTGTGTGTGTGTGTGTGTGTGTGTGTGTGTGTGTGTGTGTGTGTGTGTGTGTGTGTGTGTGTGTGTGTGTGTGTGTGTGTGTGTGTGTGTGTGTGTGTGTGTGTGGCCTAGGTATACCTGTTAAAACATGTTACTTTGATATGAAAATGGTCCCCACAAGGGGAAATTCAATTTTTATAAAAAATCTGTGACAGCAGTCAAAAAACTATAAATAACAAAATGCTTGTATTTTGCTTGGTTACTTAAGGTTAGCGATGGGTTGGGGTTAAGGTTGGGGTCGTCATTGCTGCGATTTTGTATTTTGTCCATAGAAGTGATTGAACAGTCCCCACAAAGATATAAATATAAACTAACTTTCTCTCTCTCTCTCTCTCTCTCTCTCTCTCTTTGTGTGACTGCTATGTCTGCATCTAAACTGGTCTCTTTAGAGTATGTGGCTATAGAGGTTGGCCATAGGTAGCTTCTCCCTGATGTCAGGTGACTTTAGCAGAAGGACAGCGACGTGCGTTAAGGTCTCCATGGACACTACAGTCTCCTGCCATTTATTCTCCTTCCTTCCTTTTCCCCTGTATATAGTAATACATCTAAATGGAAATAATCAGTGAATAAAACTCTCATTAGTGCTCTTTAATGCAGACACCTCCCTCCTTGGATATTTATTTATTTTTACTGTAAACAGTCCAGTTGTGGGTGTGATGGCCACCCAGTCCCGTCACGCGTATGTCAGTCAGACCTTAGTTACGAATTTGCTTGGTACTCCCCCTCGTGGTCACCATGGAGACTAGAGCCTCCACGTGTCTGTGGGCGTGTGAGGCTTTCTGATGGTCCTGCTTCGCTTGCTTGCTCCTCATGCAGACCCTCACTAACGCCCCACTCCCGTGTAGGTGGTGTTGGCCCTGACAACCTTTCAGGTTCCTTTCTTCATGGTCAAGTTCGGCCAGTCCAAGCTGTACAGAAGGTAACCACTGTTCATTACCGAGCGCTTCCTGGCCATTTTTCAAAGTGAAAGATAGATAAAACACGAAAGGGATTCCCCTAAGATCTCTAATTAATCACACTTGGAAGGAATAGATTGAAGCATAAACCTGTGATATTCCTGCGTGTGTGTACAGCTAAACCGTTAATTTCTGTAATCGTTTTTCCTGTTTCCTCTTAAGTACTAATTATGGGAAGACGTTCCAGGATGTCACAAATCTCATCAACAATACCTTCATCCTGACTGAGTTTGGCATCGCCATCGGCCCTCAGAATTCCGGAAAGGTAGGGGAATCACCTTGGCATCTGGAGTTCTTCATCCAGAGTGCGGTCAGAGTGCGGTCAGAGTGCGGTCAGAGTGCGGTCAGAAGTATTTCTGTCACCTTTTTAAATGAATGGCGTATTTGTCTGACATTTCCATGGGGCAGCATTGCGGCTTGGTGCACAGCAGTGCTCGCTCACCCCTGCAGGGCTGGGGGTTCGAATCCCATGCTTTGGCGGGTTTGACCGAGTTGACCCCTGGCCCCTGTGAAGTGCGGGGCCCCCTGAATCAGCCTGGGTATCGGTGCCCCTACGGGCACGCGGTCACTTGGCATGGTCTTCCTGTGCCGTCCGCAGGTGATTCTGACAGCCGACGTGTCGGGGTACCAGCGGGCGCGGCTCTTCCGCTCCGTGGACTTTGGGAACAGCTTCACCCACGCAGACCTGCCCTTCCAGCCGCTGTCTCAGGTCTCCTACAGTCCCCACAATACCGACGTGCTGCTCGTCATCAGCCTGTCGGTGAGGAAGGCTGGCCCCATTTTACATTCTGTTACCGTGTCACATGGGCCCTTACTGCCCCCCTCCCCCATCGCCCTCCTCATCCTAACACTGCCTTTCCAGTGGCTCAGGTGACTCCTGGCTCTGCTCTAATTAAGGGCCTGGCCTCTCTCCCTGCTCCAGAATGACCTCTGGCTGTCGGAGGATTTTGGTGGGAAGTGGAGGAGAATCCACCAGTCAGTGTGTCAGACCAAGTGGTAAGTGGGACCCCAGGGTGGGGGGGTGGCAGGTGATGCCTTCGCGGCCCCCCCTGAGCCTGCTTGTCAGTCTTCTGTAAGCTTCACACTAAGTTTGGGACCCTGTTTGATTTGCCAGGTTGTCTGTGGAATTTGATGCATATAATGTATGTTTGTCCGTAATTGTTCTGAAAAACTCTGCATGTGATTTGAGGAGATGGCTGCCCTCCGTGGGCTGAGGCTGGAGCTCCTGAGCAGCCCAGTGCTTGCTGACGGCTCGCTGATCCGGGCTTGCTGCTGTATTTGTGCTGATAGCTCTTTGGGAGGAGGTTCACTGCACCGGCAGCCTGGACTCTGCTTCCTCAGGAAGGGTGGGGCGTCAGACAGGAAGGATCGCTGGGCGTGTGGGACATCGTGCTCCGAGCAGACAGTCTGTATGAGCCCCGCAGAGCGGAGAGTGTCGGCTTTCTGGGTGATAACCTGGGAAAGCTTCCATTTGTAAAAGCCTTGAGCCTTGGGACGAGGGGGCTCTGTGCCTCTGTTTTGGGGGGGGCTGACACTGCAGACCTGCTCCCACAGCCTCGCAGTTCCTGGGGGCTGCCATGTGTCTGCCTTTCTTTTTCATGCTTGTTATTTCAGTTGTCCGAAAAACATGAGGCCTGTTCCCAAAGTAAACGCCACAACCGGCTCAGCCCAAAGAACGTTTTCCAAAGAGCTGGGTGCGGCTCTGGGCTGCAGAGACGCGCCCAGGGTACGGAAGCTGTGACTAGTGCCTATGACCTCCATGGGGTCAGTTTGGACCCCGTGCGCCTGATGGATCTCTGTGCCTGTGTATGACTGCATAGTCAGTTTGACTTTATCCACCAAAATGACACTTTCCTGATTTACTGGAGGTTGTCAGCTTTTAGATTAAACCGATAATGGAGCGGGTGGTGTGTCTGCATTTCTGCTCTACCTGGGTGTCCCAGATGGCTGGAGTCTGCTGGACGATGCAGGTTTCTAGGTGACTGAAGGAGCACTTTCTGCTCTGACTCCTGCTCTCCTCGTGTTTATGATTTAGCAGACGCGTTCGACCACAGGGACGTACAAGCGAGAGCAATAATACATCGAGAGACAGCTTGGCATTAGTGCAGCTAGACTGCGTTTCCAGTGAGTGACCAGTAGCAAGTGCGAGTTAGTGCTGGGCCAGGAGAACAGGAGAGATCTTCCAGTCACCATCAGCACTGCATCCACACTAGAGAAGTTCGTTCAGCATAGACCAGAGAAGATAAAGGAAGCCGACAGCTGACCTGCTCCCCAATGTGATTGGTGATGTGCGATTCTCCACAAATTGCCGGCCGTTATGGTTGACTGGTGATCTGTCGGGCTGCTTCATTCCAGGGGCGCAGAGGGCACCATCTTCTTCACCACCAGCTTGAATGCATCCTGCAGTGAGTGAACCCTTGATCCTCAGCCGTAATCGCAGAGTCGCGGCTGATCCGAGCTCCGTGACCCATCTGCGTCTGCCCAGCAGGTGAGAGGGGCAGGTTGGAGCTGAGGAAGACCACGGACTTCGGGGAGACCTTCAAGACCATCGGAACCAAGATCTTCGCCTTTGGGCTGGGGGGACGCTTTATATTTGCCTCAGTCATGACTGGCAGGGTGGGTGCATCTCTGAGCAGTGACTGGCTCCATCCTAAGGACAAGGTCTTTTAAAACCAAAAGCCTTTTAAAATCTACTTTTGACGCTACTTAGTTAAAACCTTTTTAAGCAAACTGATAAGAACTTCTGAAATGTTTTGTGGGTGTAGAGTTTGTGGGAACGTCTGCTTGGTGGCAGGCCAAACATTGGACCCTGGGGTGTTGGAAGAAGGGGGGGGGTGAAGAACAGAACCAAGGAATGCAGAAAACGAATCACTGAGGACGAACGAAAAGGTGACGTTTAGGCAGGAGCGGAAAGACTGAAGAGACGCAGCTCTCACTGCGGCCAGCCGCTGACACACAACGCGTATAACTCCAGCTACAGTTTGTTTATATATAAATCTAGTTAAATCAGATGGGGGGGCATGGACTTTTCAATTGGGATGGACACCCCCTTCAGGAAAAATGGATTACAGTAGAGTTTAGTTGGAACTAGAGTTAGTTTTGTTGGTGTGTTTGTACGTGTGTGCATGTGTGGGTGCATGCGTGCGTGGGTGTGTGCGTGGGCACGTGCCCTTTGTAAGTGCCGCATCCTTGTGTCCTCCCCAGGGTTCCTTGCGCGTGATCCATGTCTCCATGGATCAGGGCGAGGTGTGGAACATGGCCCAGCTTCCTCCAGTGGGTCATGAGCAGTTCTACTCCATCCTGGCTGCCAATGACGACATGGTCTTCATGCACGTGGATGAACCTGGCGGTCTGTCTGCCCCTCTGCCCGACCCAGTCCTTAGCCAGTCCTCCCAGTGGCCTTCTGGCCTGTTCCTGGAGGATCACTAGTCCTTACTGGATGTCCTGTCTATATACAGACTCGGTCATCTGTGATCCACTATCTACTCTGCTGGTTTGTCTTAGTGCTCCTGGATCCCGCCGTGAGCACAGGACTAGCCACACCACACCATTGAATGTTTAACATGAAATATTTATTCTTACAGATACAGGGTTCTGACCAAGTAGACTGATAGACTATTTCCTTGTTTTTTAATATTCATTTTCAGCTCAATTTATTGTAAAGTCACTTGATGCTTTATCTCTATATACATATTCTATTTAAGATCCTCAGCTTAAGCACCCTTTGACGAACCTGAACTCGGGTCAGGGTGCAGTGTCAGTGTCAGTGTTGGTTATTTTAGCATACGCTGAAATCCCGTGAAGAGCAGGCAACTTTCCCACGTGTATCTAAGGCCTGCGCCCCCCCCTGTCCCCCCCCCCCCCCCCCCCCGTTCCATCTGCAGACACTGGCTTTGGCACCATCTACGTCTCGGATGACCGCGGCACAGTTTACTCCAAGTCACTGGAGCGCCACCTCTACACGACCACAGGGGGCGACACCGACTTCACCAACATCACCTCCCTGCGTGGTGTCTACATGACCAGCGTGTTGGCTGAAGGTGTGTGTGCTGGTTATCGGTTTGGCCTACAAACCTGACCAGGATATGTGGGTGGATGGATTCTTTTGCTGAGTTTGTACTAGTGGACACTAGTTCTACCCAATTCTGAAGTGGTTTAAAATAAATCAGATCACACTGCGGCAGAAGCAGTGATGTACTGCAGATAACGCAAGACGACAGTGCAGTATGAAGTATAGGGGAAACGATTCTATACCACATATAGAAACGATTCTATACCACATAACTGCGCACACTAGCTATTCTAGCTACACTAATAATTATTGTTCCAACTTGCATATTATCCTGGATACAGTGACTGTGAATGGGAGGTGACGTTCCCGCAGTTAATGTCTCCCCCTTTGGATTTAGCTGTATAGTTTGCCGCTCTTCCTGGCTGAACCTCACCACATGCATTCTCACACGGCCGTCACCAAGCAGGCTGAGCGTTAAGGAGACCGCCGCTGTCATCCCACAGACAGCTCCGTGCAGACGGTCATCACCTTCGACCAGGGTGGCGAGTGGAGGCTGCTGCAGAGGCCCAGGGGCAGCAAATGCGACGGCACAGCCAAGAACAAGGAAGTGGTATGAAGTGGCTAGGGGGGCGTGTGTGTGCGTGCGTGCGTGCGTGCGTGCGTGCGTGCGTGCGTGCGTGCGCGTGCGCGTGTGTGTCAGAGGGAGCACCCAGCCACACCCGCCTTCCCTCTGCCCACAGTGCAGCCTGCATGTTCACGCCTCCTTCAGCATGACCATGAAGCTGAACGTCCCCATGCTGCCGCTGTCTGAGCCCAACGCCGTGGGTCTTATCCTGGCCCATGGTACGTGAGCGATCGCCGCCCGCTGGGGTCCGTACTGTACCTACAGCATGATCTGATAGCCCTAAAATAATGCTACTCTCTGTTAGGGGCAGTTAATCCCATTATATATCTACCCCTCAATGCTTAAGTCCCATGGGTGGATGAAGATCAGCATAGTCTTCCTCACACGTGAGCTGTCACTCCAGAGACTCTGTCAGGTGTTCTGACGTACCTGCCTCAGCTTCAGACTAGGCTCTCGCTGCTACCCTGTGGGGAACCCAGGGAAAAGATGGGGTCCCCTGCCAAGGAGCCCCATGCTCTGTTTTACGCACCCCCGCCCCCCACATTCCTGGTTCTCCTCCCCAGGGAGTGTGGGAGACGGCATCTCGGTGATGACGCCTGATGTGTATGTGTCTGACGACGGGGGCTACTCCTGGCTCTGGGCCCTCAGGGGCCCCCACCACTACGCCATCTTGGACTCCGGGGGGCTGCTGGTGGCTGTGGAACATACCCCCTCCCGGCCGATCCACCAGATCAAGTGAGTAGCCCAGTCGCTTGGTGTGAGACTCTAAGCCTGGATACACAGCAGTACGTGTTTTGCAACAGTCTAGTTTTAGGGGAACCTTTTTGTCCCGTATGACTTCGGCAGCTGCTGACAGCAGGTCTCTGCTGGGACGGCTCTTCCTCTTCCTCTTCCTCTTTGCTCTGGGCAGGTTCTCCACAGATGAGGGCCAGTGTTGGCATGTTTACAACTTCACCCAGGAGCCCCTGTTCTTCACAGGCCTGGCGTCTGAGCCCGGCGCACACTCCATGAACGTCAGCGTCTGGGGCTACCGGGAGGTCATGCTCACTCGCTACTGGGTCTCCATCACTGTCGACTTTGGCCAGCTTTTCTCCCGGGACTGTGAGTGACTGTCAAACTCTGCATTTAATCTCAGGAGATTCCCAGGCTTCAGTTATGGTTCTTTTTTTAGCCAGTCACAGTGCTTCAGGTCTGCAGCTTCCCCCTCAGACTTCAGTTGTGCACTTTCCTAAAACCCTTCCTTCCAGTCGCACTGTGCCCCTTCCCGTTCCGCAGGTGATGAGAAGGACTACGTTCAGTGGCTGGCGCACTCTGATGACATCAGCAACCCTGATGATGGCTGCATGCTGGGATACAAGGAGAAGTTCCTACGGCTGCGCAAAGACTCTGTGTGTCTGAACGGGCGCGACTACGTCGTCAACAAGCAGCCCACGCCGTGCCGCTGCACGCTTGATGACTTCCTGTGGTATGCCCTGCCCCTTTCGGCCCCGCCCCTTTCGGCCCCGCCCCTTTTGGCCCCGCCCCTTTCGGCACCGTTTTGCTCCTGTTACATCTCCACCACGGTCCCACTTCTCCTCTATTCTGCAGCGACTTTGGTTACTACCGGCACGAGAACAGCTCTGAGTGTCTGGAGCAGCCCGACCTCCAGGGGCACATCCTGGAATTCTGCTTGCATGGCCGGAAGGAGCAGCTGCAGACGAGCGGGTAGAGTTTAGGGCACCTGCCGTCCCCCCCCCCCCCAGCACGCTATATGCTGTCCTCCTCACTGTAACAACACCATCCACCTCGAGGAGGGGGGAGCTCCCCTCAAGCAGGCTGCTTAAATGAATGAATAAAATAAAATGAATAAAAAAATGATGCAGCGTTAAGTCTAATAGCTGTAAGCTGTTCGATGGTTACAGGTATTATACTCTACAGGTATTACAGGTACAGGTATACAGGTATTATATTCTACAGGTATTACAGGTACAGGTATACAGGTATTATATTCTGTATTATCTGTGATCCCCCTGTGATGATGTGCTTCCTGGTGCTACATCCAGACTGCTGTCAGCAAGCAGCACTGTATCTATAAATGCACAAGCTCCATCTTTCCCGCGATTCTGCCCTTCCCCTGAGATAGAGTTTCATTGACCCGTCTTCCTCCTAGCTACCGGAAGATTCCGGGTGACAAGTGCGAGGCCGGATTCATGCCTGAGCGGAAGATGATCGACCTCAGCGTGAAATGTGTCAGCAACCTGCTAGAGACAGGGCTGTTGGTGAGTCGGTCCTCTCTGTCCGCCGTCCCCTCTGAATCAGTAAGATTAACTTGACTCTGACCCGCTGGTCTGCTTGTCCTCTGCCAGAGCAAGAGGCAGCCCTACAGCCCGGTGACCATTGTGGCCGCTGTCATCGTGGTCATGCTGATGAGCGCCGTTGCTGGTGTGCTCTTCGTTAAGAAGTACGTCTGCGGTGGAAGGTCAGTTTCCTCTCCAGTCCATTTAAGGAGGGTGAAGATCCAGTTGAACTTAATCTCTGAAAGGCCTCAGACACCCTCTGCTGGTCTGTCAGGCACCTCTGAGTCTGTCTGTGGTTGAAGCAGGGGATCACTCTCCTGGGGATTACATCACTCTCCTGGGGATTACATCACTTCCTCAATCGGCACGTCATTCTCTCACCCCAGGCCAGGTCATTAATAAAGTTAAATGAGAAGCAAAGAGTCCAGAAGCTGAGGTGCAGCCTGGGCAGCATGATGGTTACGCCCCCTTGTGGTACTTAGCCTGGAATGTTCCGCTAAAATGGAGAACCCCGCAAGCTGCTGAGAGCTGGAAGAGATGAGTGTAGAGGAAGCTTACAGGGGGGCCTGAAGGTGGACCAGGCTGTTGTACTATAGTAGAACTATTTCTGCACAGTAATTATTGTCGTTTGATTTTATGTCGGGAAGCAGACGGCTATAGATACAGAGAACTCTGCCCCACCAGTGTGCATATCTGACCTCGCCTGTCCGGCAGGTTCCTGGTCCATCGGTATTCGGTTCTCCGGCAACATGCGGAAGCTAATGGCACTGAAGGGTTGGACGAACTGGACAACCAGGGAGCTGGGTCTGGGAAGAGGGATTACCACGACGACTCAGATGAGGTACCGGGGTCCGCTGCTATCCAGATCAGTGCTTTCCAATCCGGTCCTCAGGGACCCACAGACAGTCCACGTTTTTGCTCCCTCCCAGCTCCCTGCTACACAGTCCACATTTATGCTTCTGGGAGCCGGGAGAGAGCAAAAACGTGGACTGTCTGCAGGTCCTCGAGTGCCAGGTTAGAAAACACTGGTCTGGCCAGATAGAAACATACACTGAGCGCTGAGCATATTCAGGGGCCAAGGCAGGTGGAACAAGTACGAATACATGAAAGTACTCAGCTGGCCTTGCGTGGGTGGGGTGTGACTGCAGAGTGAGCTGGGGTGTGACTGCAGAGTGAGCTGGGGTGTGACTGCAGAGTGAGCTGGGGTGTGACTGCACCCTCCTCAGCAGTGTACTGGACTGAAGTCCTGGGCTGACATGAGATGGTCTCTGGGTGGGAGGGGCCACCATTTGTTGTGGGCACCACCTACCTCCCACATTTAACTGGTATTCCAATTTCCTCACCCCCCCCCCACCCACAGGATCTCCTGGAGTAAAAGGAGCAGCAGTGAAATCACAGCACAGCATCTCCACGCCCTGATTCCTGCTCGATGGCTCTCTCTGCCCCTCCTCTGTAGACCCTCGTTTCATTCTTTGTTCTGACCTTTCTTGCTACCTATCATCTATCCCCCCCCCCCCCAAAATAAAATCCGCTGGCAGCTCAGCCAATGGGGAGAGCAGGACCTGGCTCTCAGTCCCACACGCATGGTGTCTAAGCACCGCTCTGGGCAGATGTCTTTCTCCTCACAGTTTTTCAAAGGTCTTAAGCCTCCCGAGTTGGGATGGACCTGTACTTGGTGACATGCGGCTGTTATCGGGTCGAGGTGGCAGGATGGGGGCCGCTGAGCCGCCAGCTGACCGACTGACTCAGTACTGAGCCCCCTGTCGTGCTCCGGGAGTCCGTGGGTGACGGAGGAAAGCGGTACCAGCGGAAACACACAGACATGATCTTCATACCAGGTCTGCTTAGGTCTTTCAGAGTGATCCACATTTCTGTGCGACTTTAGAGCTTGAAAGTAGTTTTAAATTTAATCGGTGTGCTTTTTGTCCCGTCTCTCTTGGGATCCACCTGGATATAATAACTTGGTCATTTTGGAGCCAACGGATTGTGGGAAATCGCAGCCCTAAAAATCTGTCAGGTGGGATGAAATGTGTTTAAAAACAGGTGCTAAACTGCAGTGAAATTCCCACCTTTGTATATAGAGTTGTAAGCAATAAAAAGGTTGTTGCAATACCTTAGTTATAATCCACCAAACATGTAATTGAAGTCACACGTCTAGAGAGTCACATGCAAATATACCTGAGACATACTCCTTTTACCACAAGCTTGTAGAGTACAGTAAGTAAATCATTTAGATTCTCATGGACCTCAGATGAGGGTGGATGCAGCTTGGGTCACATGGTCACAGTATTTCTGTCACTCATTAAGGAGGATTGGTGGAACTTGGATGAGCTACTGCAGTGTAGGTAGGTGAATGTAATATGACAGCTTTGCGGTCCCGTGTTACAGGAAGTGACAGGATTGCTGTAGTGTGCAGCACTGAATGCTTCAGAGATGATTAGAAAACAAACCTTTGGACGTGAACTTTGGCTATTCAGCCCCCCCCCCATAAATAACTTGTACTCAGGCTTAACCTATGGCTGAATATCTAGGCAAAATGCAGAATCCAGTTGCCACTTTCAGCTGAGCAGGATGCCCTCCTAGAAGCACACATTCCGCTCTCTGCCATAATGTTGTATGTGATCCTTCTTCCACGTGGCTGGGTGATGTGGTGCTGATGTGGTGGTGATGTGGTGCTGAGGAGGCGAGGCCTTCTAGCAGGTCCTTCTCCAAAAATGACGATTCCTCTTTTTTTTTTGGCTGTACATAATGCATCATTTCAGAAAGACGACGTAGACTGAAATCTACCATGTGAAGTCAGTGTCAGTGTTACAGTACAACCGACATGTTTGTGTAGGCAAAGCAGAAAGGGTCACTGCATTGCATGTTACCATCCACCGAGGCTGACAAAGGTTCTCTGCTGAAAGGGCCACTTAGAGTGCTTAAGGTAAGGCAAAGAAGCCTCCGTCTTGTATTGTTAGTATTTATTATATGTAGTTCTGCACTGACGTCTCCATCATGCGTGTGGTTCTATAAATGAAAAACAAATGGATCCTTGCACGCATCATCATTCACCAGCATGGATCCTAAATAAAATTTATTTAATTTTAATATCAGAACGATAAATAGCGACTCGGTGAATGAACCACACATGCATATTCAGGCCTGAAAATCACACCATGTCACCGACACTTAGAATCTCAAGCCCCGCTGGTAACTTTCTCCCAGGAGGCTTTGCAGAGCCTCTACCTTTAAGTAGCAGATGTGTACAAGTGAAAAGGCAGGATCAGCCAAGTCCTGGAGGGGTGGGGGCTAAGGGCCTCGATCCCTCCCTCTACCCTGGGATTCGAACCAGAAGCCGCACGCTGCCCCCCCAGCTGGTAGAAACCATGTCAATGCAGAACTATCATTCTATGCAGATGTGTGAAAATCCTCGTCTCTCTTCAGCATACTTGAGATTTCAAGCGGTTGGTTTGATTGGTTTGGTTTTGTTGCTACACGCAAAGTTTGATGTGGTTCCCGCTGTTCAGTGTTGTACAACTCAAGTCTTGCTTTCATTAAATAGGTTTTGTTTGTATATTGGAAAGCAATACTCCAGTTTACAAATAAACTCAATGTTACTTTACTTTTCCACTGGTTTGTTTATAAATGATTTTTGGACCGATTTCTACTGTGCTGAATCTTTGGTGCTGCAGTGAGACTGTCTGCCTTATAAACACATGTGAAACGTTCACACCACCCCAGGTCTAGCTAAAGTAACAAATACACTGTCAGATTTCTGTACACAATTTCAAACAGATTCACAATCTGTACAGGAAGTTGCCCTTGCTGTCATAAAACTCATCGGCCTTCCTGACCACTGCAGCATCCTGCTCTGGGAACGTTTCCACAAGCTCCTCCAGCTCCTGCTCTGACAGGACGCAGCCATTCCAGCAGTCCTCCTCCTCCTCCTCCTCCTCTTCCGCCTGGCCCTCAGTCTGGCCTCCTGTCCCCTGCGGGGTCTGTCTGCTGTTCTGATGAGAGGGACTTTCAGAGGGACGCAGAGAGGGTGATATGGGGCTTCCCGTTCCCCTATGAAGGGGCACCATCGCGGTTATGCTGGGCCCGTCTGTCTGCTTCCCAGAGGGTAGAGCTTTCAGGACACCCTTGCTGGGTGGGCCAAGGGCAGCCGTGGCTCCGCCCAGAAGTGCCACCCCATCACGTCCAACTTGGTGCCCAGGTAACAGGGGCCGTGTCCCCATGACAGCCAATACTCTGGCATCCTGCCGGGCACGCGTCTCCAGAGCGGGGGTGAATCTGCTCCTCAGGACCCTCAGTATGACATCACGGCTGACGGAGAAGCCCTCTGCCAGGCGCTCCACGGTCCACTCCTCAGGAAACTCTTCCTTCAGGTAACTAGGTGATTGGGAAGGGAAGGCGGTTATACCTCTGCTGTACGTGGCGGGTGCCGTCTGCTTTGGCGGAGCAGGAGCTGCACACTGAACCCTCCATGCTTCAACATTATAAATTCTTAAAGGCATGCGCTACATTCGAGAAGATCCTTAATCTGCTTTGCAATATCAGACTGGCCTGTAGGTGGCACTAAAAATACAACAACATTATGCGCGGCTGTTTAAAGACCCTGTGTAGTTGTTAGCGTTTGATCATTACAGCTGCACATTATTTAAGTATCACCCAGCAGAGCATGGATACCGTATCTGTTCTATGGCATCCCAGGTCAGTCTCCTTGCGGGGGGGCCTGGGGGGGTCAGCTGGCGCCTCAGCCTGTGGAACTTGACGGTTTTCTGTCTTTGTGTAGCTTCTCTGAGCACAAACAAGGGATCATGTAAACATCTGTACTTCTGCAAATGACAAATAAAGCATGTTTACATACTAATACCAAATTTCTAATACACGTGTCATATATTGTCATTAAGATTAATTATACTATCCATACTGAATCATTTAGACGTACGTATATCATTACAACCATGGTTGGCGAATAAGAGGATCTTTCATTGAGAGCTGCATACAGGACAAACTGCCTGAATCTTTTTTTACATAACGATTTCAATCCGTTAGACGTCCAAACTAAAATCGGTTTAACAGAATTATGAAATGCTGACTTATTGCAATTAACATGCAACAAATTCAGCGGAATGAAGAAATTCACATGTCCCATTTCCATATTTCACGTTAAATAACATAATGATTAATTCACTGACTTAAAGAGGGCTTCCAGCTCCTCCTCCGGCTCCGGGTCCTCGTACAGGTCGGTCGTGCCCTGCAGGTTCGGGCGCCCGTCCGGTGGAGCTGGAGACCGAACCGAAAAGGCCCGGGGGAGCCGCTGCAAGCCCGGGAGAGAGCGGAGCAGCCTGGGAAGCATCGAGGGACGTACACAGCCTTGATTGCGCTAAATTACACGGTGGGACCCCGGCTCTGAAACAAAGGAAGGAAAAATCTGAGCAATCGGAGGAGAGATACCCATAGGTATACTCCTTTCTTCTTTTCCTGGAAAAGACTCAGCAACCAAGAGGGTACATACCCTTATCACTGGATAATTCATGATTAATTCTTTTATGATTAGATGTGATGTAATGTGCAGACATTCTGATCGTTATTTATTGGAACAATATAAATTTGCTAAAACGTTGAAAATGGCAATAAATTACAAAATCGCAATTATACTTTGGTTTAAAACATTTCCAAAACACCCGTTAAAGTTCCAATTCTGTCTATCATAACATATGAAGGCAAAATGAACAGCACGGGGCTCCCATCTCTCACGCATCTAGTTAGACGCGCTATCACTCTCACGGTCTATATTATTCCATTATAAACTAAAAATTTGCTACGTCAAAAGCGCCGGGGTAGTTTGAAACCCTACACACCATTTACAAGGTAATACAGCTGTCACATACACATAAGTGCGTGTGTCTGGGTGTGCAGACTTGAATCGAATTGAAAACCTCACTCCAGCCAGCTGACCAAAGTCGGCAACTTTGAAATGGCTAAATGAATCCATCTGCTATCGCGTTTAATGACAAATGTGGTTTGTACGAAACCGTATAGCCAAGTACACCTATCTTAAAAAAAACATAATCACGTGGCGTACGGTGACTTAGTCAGTCAATCCAATACGTCAACTTAACAAGCTGACCTAATAAATTTCCCATCCTCTCACCAACCTGACGCAGAGGACCACCAGTATATCGACAATGTTAAAACCACGTTTGCATTAAGTTGACATTATCTGCGTCCCAGCTTTAGAACAAATCACATACAAAACTATTACGTAAACACGTGATTCTTACCACCTCTGTTATATTTCCAGTAAAACCGTTCTTCTTCGTCTTCTTCAATCCCCAGAAACTGTGACCTTGGCGTATGTCGCCACCTGCCGTCTTGGAGTGTGAAATACAGCCTAAACCTAACACTGAATCCGTATGTGCTGGGCCAATTCAAGCTAAAAGTCAGCACGGACCATTTTTATAATTCACATGTCCCATGAAAGCTACAACTGAAGACTTGTTAGAGCCTTTTTCTTTTGATAAGATTTACATTCTGAATCAATTTTTCCTTCTTCTCGGAGAGGTTTTTCACGCTAGTATGGAAGTAGCAGTTGTACTTGCAATTATTCATGCAACTTGAACATAAAACTTTACCCATTTATATATACACACACACGCACTATATGAACGTTTATAACATCCGATTCTAAATCCATAGCCATCAATATGGAGTTGGTCCCCTCTTTGCAGCTATAACAGCTGCCACTCTTCTGTGCAGGCTTTCCACAAGATTTTGGAGCGTTTCTGTGGGATGTTTTGCCCATTCATCCAGAAGAGCGTTTGTGAGGTCAGTCGCTGATGTTGGATGTGAAGGCCTGGCTCACAATCTCCGTACTACTTCATCCCAAAGGCATTTGGTGGGATTGAGGTCAGGGCTCTGCAGGTCAGTCAAGTTCTTCCACAGCAAACTCACCCAACCACGTCTTTATGGACCTTGCTTTGTGCACTGCAGTACATTCATGCTGGAACAGAAAAGGACCTTCCTTCCCCAGACTGTATCCACAAAGTTGGAAGCATAGAATTCTCCAAATTGTTTTGGTAATCTGAAGCATTAAGATTTCCTTGCATTGGAACTAAGGGGCTGAGCCCAAGCCCTGAAAAACAACCCTAAAACGTGCTACGCTGAGCCATGTGACAAGCTTGTACTTCTGAGTGTTATATAGCATGAAATACTGTTCCCATTAATTTTATTCTAAACCAAAGTGTGTTATGTTGATTATCAGTAGAACATAAACAGGTGTATCTATGCTGTTCTGAATGCTACTGAAAGGCCATGTCATGCACATCCTGAAGTGGGAATGTGCCGATTTAATGAGAGATGGAGGTGAATCGTGAAGGAGCAGAAAGGAAATTATCTAAAATGGGAGAACTCTCGAAACCACCAAGTATCCTTTATTGGCATAACAAAATTCTCCCTCAAAGCATTTCTAAGAACCACTATGGATGACATGGTCCTGATAAAGAAAAAACCCCCATTAACATGCATGATGAGGACCTACCCAGTACTGGGTCAGGGGGAGCCAGGCCCCTCCCGAGAGGCGCAGGGCACACGGCCCGGGACCCCTGGGAGGGACGCCAGGCCGACACAGGATACCCACAATGTATTTTACATCATTTTAAAATATAGTAGCTTCACAGGATAACATGAGAACATCATAGCATAAAGGTTCAAACAAAGCCAGATTGTCTGTTCAATAACACAGTTATATTGAGAATTACAGTTTCACTCAAACTCTGAGGAAAACACACAAAAAGTCTCTGAAAGAGAGACAAGGCAACACCAAATGAACAGACTACACTGGCACTGCATTTCAAAGCTCAATAATAAAACAAGCATCTTTCAAAAACCATGTGATTTGGACTCCTACAAATCGATAAGCAATATTTCATACAATCAGGGTTATATAGGAGTTGCAACTTATGCAGTTAAGAAATTCTATGGAATAAAAATCTGACGGTTACAAAAATTCAATGCATCTCAAAGTGAAATAAAACATGAAACCAAAAACCACTGATGAAGAATTAATTTTTGTCCATGTATTTTTCAGAAGCCTTTCTGTGATCATACAGGTCCTTATAAGGATGTATGAAAATCTATAATACACATAATTTAGCTATATGAAATTCAATAAACCATCATACCTACTTAATTTCCTCTGATGAACGCCATCAGCCAATGGTTAGTTCTGGTTTAAAAATAATAAACAAAACGGTGCAACCCAACTTTGCCTCAAGTCAAACCCTGAGGCCTGTAAGCTCAGACGAATCACAGCTTATGTAATCGGTAGCTTTTCAGAGCCAGCGGTTCTGGTCTCATGGTGCCTTGTGTGCCCTTTCTTCTACATACAACTGCATCTACAGCAGACGGGGGAAAAATACCACAAACAGTGCATAAAAATCCCAGTAAACAATGAATAAAACCCAATAAATCAGACATACTTTAACAACTGGACCCACACGATTGCATATGCTAATCGCAAAATCAGGACTTACTTTGACTATGTCTGATGTTATTGTTTTTAGAGGTATGAGTCTAGGTTCACGCATGTACACCTCCTGCTCGTCTGCGACTATCCAGGGGAAATCCTGCAAGCAGATTGGTGGTGGAACTTTTAACCAGCAATGTACAGCGATACTGTGAAATCAGAAATTCAACACATGTTCCGCCAGTCACAGACCTTGATGACCTGAACCTTCTCCATATTGCGTGTGGCAGCCTCCCGGGTGTGAACCAGCACTGTGAACGTACATCCTGCAACAGCGAGTGCTTCTACAGTTCAACTGGGCCAAATTCATCCGTCTACCACAATAGAACACTTAAGGAACATCGAGATATTAAAGAAAGTTATTACACAAGGGCCTTAAATCCCTAATCTGATTTTGTTAGGGATAAGTATACAGATCTGCGTACTGTATTTGCCTATGTGTCTGCTTTTATTATACACTGAATAAGCTGCAGACTCACACTTGGACTTGTTCTATGTCCAATAAAGACTCCTACCAGGGGGGTTGTTGTCCAAAACAGCATCACAGACACTGATCTTCAGGATCACAGCTCTCAGTAATTGCTCCACATGGGAAAGCAACATATCAGAGCTGCAAATACAAATTGGAGGAAGCATCTGAGATGAGACCTACGTATGATTAATTCTGGGGGGGAAATATGAAACACAACAAGTCATTATTTACCAGCTACTTGAAGAACTTCCAAGGTGAACTCGATAGGCGACTCACCTAACGGACAGCAGAGGAGGCTGTGAGATTTCAAACACAAACCTCTCCACCGGATGGCGCTCTTTGTCCATGATGACAACCACGACTTTCTCTGCATCATTCTGAGGGGCCGAAACAAAGGGGGCTCAGCATTTTAAAGCTGCAGCAGCAGCCTTCACACTCACCAAGCGCCCATCTTACCTTCTCAATGAGAGGCTTTACGCAGTGCAGCGTGTCCTGAATGTACTGGTTTAGTTCAGGATGACATGACATCTGAAAGAGAAGCATATCTTCTGTAGCAGCCTCTGCTCTCAATGAGAGAATCATTTGCAATATTTCACATTTATATGTTATGCACAGTATCTAAATAACCAGCTGTCCCATTTTTTACATTTAGACAGAACCAGACGAACATTCTCCATCAATTTCCCGTTGAATTCAGTTATGGTCTGAAGTTAAAAAAGTAGCATAAAATCTGTTTTTTTTATGCCCCTCAGACAGAATCTTAAATTTATATTATCATAGGTGTGAACTGTGGACTAAACTACAAAGTACTGCACTTAAAATCAAAAATTCAGTCACTGTAATTTTCAATACTATTTCACTGTACAAAATGTACTTCATCAGCTATATCGAAATGTGTCTAGTTAAGAAGTACACAGCAAAAAGAGCTTTAATTAATGACTTCTTAGAAGTTATACATCGATATATGTATTGGTAAGAGTAAGAATCACTATTCCTTACCTGAACAGGTACATTATACTTTTTTCTCTTCTGAAATATCCCGGACGGATACACCTCCCTAACGTAGAGGATGAGGTGGATGGCCACCTCTAGAAACTCACACAGGATGTCAGCAACCACTAAACAAACACAAACGTACCGTTAGATATTTCGACCCCTTGACTGACTATAAATATAAAATACTAAACATTCCAAGCAGACGCAATACCTTGTCCAAAGTTCAGATCCTGTCTAGTAAGGGTCGTCATGTTCTGAACCTTTAATAAAACAAAACGGAACCAACGATTTTGCTGTAGAATCGCCTACTTATAATCAGTCAAATATAAAAGCAAGCAAGTCACGTGCTAACGTGCAATTTAAAGCAATATGATATGCTTGCAGACATCTGCAATCTTCTTTCTACAGCAGCATAAACTGAGTGACCCTTACCGTGTGTTGCAGAAGACGCCACCAGAAACCGCATGCCCAATGTAAAAAGGTGGTAGCTTTGAGATTGCTGGACAGGAACGTTATTAATAAACAACAACTGACAATCGCAAAAATGTCTACATTTTGCTATTATACCGAAATCCTAAAACGCTCACTAGAGAATCCAATGCTACAACCATAAACAACTTAACTGGACAAGTAGTAATCCCTGTAGTTGCTTCCGCAACCGTCACGCATTGATGACGTTTAGGCGGTGCGCTCGCTAATTGGTTGGTCTCTTTTGGCCAACCAATTGTGAGACTCCAATCGCAATAGAAAATATTGCATGTATTCCCATCCCTTCCCGTCTGCCCTGTCTCGTTCCTGAGTGTACCAGCAGATGGCGATGCTGGCCCTCTTGTACTCTCCTGTCCTCCATGTCCTAGAGTATTAACATTCATGCCTGTCCCTTAATGCCCCCTTATTAGTTGTGTACAGTGGTGTCTCTAGCCCAATCAGTCTAATAAACTCTGTATGGGTAGCCCCCAACTCGCTAAGGAAACTACACACAAACAATGCTCATCGTTGTTAGTTAGTGATGAATGAACACGGGATTAGTACATAAACACTGTACAAACGCAGCTATTGGTTAATTAATGCATCAAGTACTCATGCACTAGTGCTTTCAATCATATCGAAATTGCACATATACACATGTAAATATACCAGTCAACAACCAAACTCACAGCCTTTAAGTCAGTGAAATTCTTATATATAGATGCTCTGAAATCCAGTAAAAATTCTAAAGCTACCAAGCAGCAAAATATACTTAATGCCTTAAGTCGCCGTACCATGTACAATGAATAAAACAACGACATTTTGTAAACATAAAGTAGTGCATGTCAGTCATGCTCTGACCTTTTAATTCAAGAAATCTTAGTGACCAAAAGCATTACGTTTGTCTTAGTGTTTGTTCTCTCATTCCTGTTTCAACATGTGAACTGTGATTTATGATTTAAACTGACAAACATGAGCTGAGGAGTAAATGCTTAAAACAGCCTGTGCAAAGATCCGTGGATGCGTTTCTTACATGTCGTATTATTATGTATATATTGCTGTGCTGGACGATTAGTAGCTCTCGCTGCAGTGCTGCTTACACTTGTACCTGTGTGTTTTTGGAAGCTCAGCATAGTTACACTTAAATTGACTCCCCCACAGCAACCAGATCACCTTCAGGTGTGGAAGCTGTGGGATTGCATAGAATATTTGAAGAAATCACTAGCTGCACACATTTTCTCCTGAAGCTTCATAACTGCATTAATGTAGATGCTGGCTAGTCCCGTCATCATTTTCTCCTTGATTTTTTCCCAACATTTTTCTTCAGTCGCTCAAATGCGAAAACGTAAATAAAAATATCTTTCTTTCCAAATGCAGTTCTGCATACTCTGTGCCAGAATCATAAGTAATATAATTATCAATAACCTCCAGCCAGTAGCACTGGCACAATAGCAAAGTGCTACAAAAAAACCATTAAAGAGCAAAAGAAATATGGGAAATTGTAATATTAGCTGGTGAGACATTTTCTCCTGACCAGGACGTAGGTGTCCACCTCCAGTTTTACCTCCTGCTCAGTCGCCATCATTTTTAGACACCTGTTCACCACCACTTTCCTTTGCAGTCACAAACTCTTTCACAAGCCGTTTCTACAAATCAGAAAGTGTCCATGGACGTTGCCTTGATGAGGGTTTAGCCAAAATACTGAACTGACTTTATCTGAAAGCCAACGTACATTGGATCAGTTATAACCCGTCACACCTAGGCTCCCCTTGCTTTTCCACTCACTTTTTTTTGTAAATCTATAAATCTTACTCTGTCATTTTGCGTTCTTTAATCTATAAATATTAAACATGTGAGTTAGAAGAGGTTTGTTGTTTTTTGCAAACAGCTTGACATTTGTCTCTCATTTCCAGTTTTTGTTCTAATATTAGATATATATTATTATTCTATATTATTCTAATGTATTCTTTTAATATGACAATATCTTTGCAGTTATTGTAAGTAGATAAGACACAATAAGTGTCAGATTTGTAATGAACATAGACTTCCAGCAGCGTTATGTAGCCAGTCACTGGGCCAGCTTTAATATGCACTCATCTGTAAATGTAAACCACAAAATATGCACCTGAATCTCTCACCATCCCCCATGAAACTCGACCAATAAAATGTGTTTGTGTATTTATTTTTTATGTATCATATTTATGCATTTTTATGTGTCATGTATGTACTCTCTTCGGGCAAAAGTACTGAGACATGCCTCTCAATCATTGAAATCAGGTGTTTCATTCAGACCCGTTGCTGTATGTGCATAAAATCAAGCACCAAGCCATGCAACCATTTGTGAAAGAATGGGACGTTCTGATGGGCTCAGTCAGCTTTGGGGTCCCTCTGTTCTGGACGTTGTGAAGGCTTCCATTCCAGCTGAGCGCTCTGAGGCCTTGTCGGGGGGACTGGTAATAGGCTCCCCGTCTCTGAGGGCGTGAAGGTGCAGGGTGTGAAACACTCGTCAGGACATCACTTTCCATCGTCAGCTGTGATGCCATGGACGCCTATTTATCCTTCTGTCAGTACATGGGTTTGCTAAATAATTGGAAAAACAAACTGAAAACTGTTAGATTATTCATAAATATCTACATCACTACAAAGATGCAGAAGTGGCAAGTTCAGGTTCAGAAAGTACAAATCCAGACCAGGGTTTACTGTCAACCAACCAGTTGAGTGTGAAGGTTGTGTCCAAAATTCGGGTGCTGAACCCTTCTAAGGCTGCATTCCGATACTGAATTTGAAGACTCCTTCAAATGCAGTCTATAAATCTGTGCTGAGTCGCGAACGATCCAGTCGCAAATGATCCAACATATCTCAAGGTTCATTGCACAGAGGTAAAGTGTGCTTGTCCCAGCCAGACGACAGGAGCAGCAGCTGTCCTGATTTCTCATGCGAATCACTCTGTGACTGTTTTATCCTTGGAATTTGCCGGAAACAACATGGGCTGCTCCCCTACATTTAAGAAGATGCAGGGACAGCAGCCTGAACTGGCCCCTTGTGTGAGCCGAGCAGCACGACTTGAGATCCTGTGCCCAGCCTCTAAGCTGGCATTACGCACAGGGCCACCAGACAAGCATTTAGTTATAGGCAAGTAAGGCTGCATACAGGGCAAGTCTCATGTTCTGTGTATGGCTGGCATGTCCAACTGATAGCTAGTTGAGCGATGCAAAGGTTTGTTCCCTGGGTCACATAATGTATCGTTTAATGGTCAATGGCTCCAGGCTTCCTCAGATAGAGTTTCGGAAATGTCACGTGACTTTAAGTGTGCCTGAAGCCACAACTGTGTTTCCTGTGGGTGTTTTGGCACAGCAATGAAACAAAACACGATTGTACTAAGTTGTGTCCAAGGGCTTAGTCCTTCGATGGAGCTCGGATCACATCCCATGACTCTGCATTTCTAGTGTTTAAAACTCAGGCCCTGTGTCAGGACCATGACAGTGTATAAAAACTGTTGACCCACTAAAAATCTGATAGAACAATAACTGAAATAAATCAGACTGAAATATATTAGGTGCCCTTCACGAGGGAAATGTATGGTGTGGAATTCGGAAATATTTAATCCACATATATCACATTGTTGTTATCAGTAGGCTTTCCTATTCTTTACTGTACTGTTAAATACCATACATACTTTAAATAAACATTTACAGTTAGATAATCGGGTATGATTAGTGCATAAATATTCCGTTCGTTGTCATTGTGATTATCAGTCCTTTTTAAAAATGCGGGCAGCCACCTGCAGTCTGTCTGTCTGTTGTATTGTATTTATATTATATTGTATTGTATTGTGTATTATACGGTTTCCTTACTGCATTTATTTAATATACTGCACTGCTGATAGGAAACTCAATACCCAAGACTTTCACTTGTTTCCCTTGTTCTAGTGATGTGAAAAATAAACGATTTTATTTGTTTTCACTACATGTATGACCATGTACCCTGATAATTTCTTTGTGTCATTTAATGTTTCGTCGTTTGTAAGGCTTTATTTTTTACACAGTTCGCGAGTCCGACGAGTCCCCGTTAATAGGATGCGAATATTACGGGGGCGGTGCTCCCGCGTGCCTCGCCCCCTCGCGCTGCTACTGTCATAGCGCGTGCAGACCGAAGAGCGCTTCGAATGGGACGGCTGTGGTGACGATTAAAATAATAAAAAATATATACATAACACAGACCGAAACTAAACATTTATTCAGGAACAGAATATATTCTGACTGCTCTAAACTGCCAAACATAATTCAAACCACGTAGACAGACAGTATTACGCAAAGCGAGAATCGGGAAGCCGAGCAGCCATTCGCAACTGACAGGCATCACTGAGCAGCATCACCTTGGTCAACTAGTTTATCGCGGATACACTCAAGCGGCTGGGACATGTCGGACTCTGCGGCAGATGCCAAGTTGGAAGTGAAGCAGGCCAGCAAAGAAGTGAAAGAGAGCGAGAATGTCGCCGAGAAATACTCGGCGATGACCGTGAGCAAGAACAGCGACGCGACCGTGGGTGACCTGTCCTCCGCCTTCGTGCCGGTCACGACGCACAAAGCCGTCAAGAAGGTGAGCAGTGATCGGGGCTCCGCATGCCGCAGACCGATCCAGGCGAATCATAGGGCGATTCGGGCAGCAAACCTTTTTGGGGGGTAATTGGTCAGTCGCTATGCTCCAAAGGGAACCGCGCATGCCTTTCCCGTTCAGATGCATCCCACTGTAGACCGCAAACTTCTCAGTGTCTTAGTTGGCAAAGTGAAGGTTAACTCATATACCTACCAAACATTCGTTTTTCATGTAGGCTACGCTAGTTAACTGGTGCCTTGGGTTCAACCATCTATCTTATAAAAAATGTATAGTTTCAGCGTATTCCTCATATTAATCTCAAAGAGTGAAACAGGACCAACAAATCTGAAAAACTTTGCTTTTACCCGTAAAAATAAAAATCAGTGTAAAGTTCAATATCGCTGACATTGCTAATTTATTTCAAGGTGCGTTGTATTCCTAAAAACTGTGAAAGTGATTATCGATCAGGAACCTGAAAACATTGAGCTCGCTTTAAATATTATATCGGTTGTGCTGTACATACAGGTTAAAAGGCGATTTAAAATAACCCTGTTTCCTTAATTGTGGTATAGTGGGACCACAGCAAGTAATGTTATATTCCTTTGAGATTTCCACTTAATAATAACCTTTATTACCACCCTGGAAATTGGATATGATCAAATACAATGCTGACCCCCCCCCATCCCACAGCATAACACAATTTAATCTCATTCTATCTTCCCGTGTATTTGCATCTTTCCTACCATCTTAGATCATTAGTGAATGGTTTGTATGTCAGTAATTATGATGGTTATTTTTCCTTTTCAGTTCTGGATTACTGTATATTCCGGTAGCCGCCAGAGTGACTCAGTCCACTATCTGTTCATTGTTACTTCGGTTTCTATAGTTTGTTCAAGCATAAGTAACAAACGGTGAACAAGAACAGAATCTTATAAGCAGCACACATGGCTTTGTTGAGCTGTAATTGATAGCCGGTGCCTGGCACCATGTTCCTTCCTCTGTTTCATGATGTAAGGTGTTGGAAACAAATGCTGGTTAAATTCATGTTTGAATGCTACATTACAAAAGAAGATCAAATTACAAGGTTAAGCTTCCTTTGTAACAGTAAGGTAATGAGGATAATAAGCAAAATGTTTGGCTGCATATAAAAAGCAGTAAAGCAATGAAATAAAAAAAGAACTTCTACGATTCTGTTAGAAACTTGAGGTTGTTGTTTGTGAAAAAAAATTGATATAAAACCAAAGCAAGTGTGCAGTAGGACCCCGTCCACACATTTCCTAAGAGCGCAGTAGTAGCGCTGTTTTTTAGGACCCCGTCCACACATTTCCTAAGAGCGCAGTAGTAACGCCGTTTTTTAGGACCCCGTCCACACATTTCCTAAGAGCGCAGTAGTAACGCCGTTTTTTAGGACCCCGTCCACACATTTCCTAAGAGCGCAGTAGTAACGCCGTTTTTTAGGACCCCGTCCACACATTTCCTAAGAGCGCAGTAGTAACGCCGTTTTTTAGGACCCCGTCCACACATTTCCTAAGAGCGCAGTAGTAACGCCGTTTTTTAGGATCCCGTCCAAACATTCAGGTCTGTCAGTGAAGTATCGCCCACCAGGATTGCCTGGGCCTCATGGCAGCTCACTGTTTACAGAGATGCGCACGACGCAGCCTCATCCAGCTCCATATAGAAAGGCAGCCAACAGGCACCATCTGGGCCTGCCTCGTTTCTCTTTCATAGGACACCAGATGGCCAGTATGGCATGTCGTGGTCCGGCCTGGTCTGGAGCGGCGTGCTGGGCTGCTTTCTTCATTCAACATTCACCTTCTCTTCTATATCTCCACCTCCATGTAACACTTTCTAAACAAGAAGTGCTTATATTCAAAACACCTAAAATATGTAATTTTGACTAATTTTACCTGATCACGTAATCTATGTCAGGGCTGAGACTATGTGCACGGAGGCTGACCACCTAATCTACGTCAGGGCTGAGACTATGTGCACGGGGGGTGACCACGTAATCTACGTCAGGGCTGAGACTATGTGCACGGGGGATGACCACGTAATCTACGTCAGGGCTGAGACTATGTGCACGGGGGGTGACCACGTAACCTACGTCAGGGCTGAGACTATGTGCACGGGGGGTGACCACATAACCTACGTCAGGGCTGAGACTATGTGCACGGGGGGTGACCACGTAATCTACGTCAGGGCTGAGACTATGTGCACGGGGGGTGACCACGTAACCTACGTCAGGGCTGAGACTATGTGCACGGAGGCTGACCACCTAACCTACGTCAGGGCTGAGACTATGTGCACGGGGGGTGACCACGTAATCTACGTCAGGGCTGAGACTATGTGCACGGGGGATGACCACGTAATCTACGTCAGGGCTGAGACTATGTGCACGGGGGGTGACCACGTAATCTACGTCAGGGCTGAGACTATGTGCACGGGGGGGTGACCACGTAATCTACGTCAGGGCTGAGACTATGTGCACGGGGGGTGACCACGTAATCTACGTCAGGGCTGAGACTATGTGCACGGGGGATGACCACGTAATCTACGTCAGGGCTGAGACTATGTGCACGGGGGGTGACCATGTAATCTACGTCAGGGCTGAGACTATGTGCACGGGGGGGTGACCACGTAATCTACGTCAGGGCTGAGACTATGTGCACGGGGGGTGACCACATAATCTACGTCAGGGCTGAGACTATGTGCACGGGGGGTGACCACGTAATCTACGTCAGGGCTGAGACTATGTGCACGGGGGGTGACCACGTAATCTACGTCAGGGCTGAGACTATGTGCATGGGGGGTGATCTCGTAATCTACGTCAGGGCTGAGACTATGTGCACGTTGGGTGACCACGTAATCTACGTCAGGGCTGAGACTATGTGCACGGGGGGTGACCACGTAATCTACATCAGGGCTGAGACTATGTGCATGGGGGGTGATCTCGTAATCTACGTCAGGGCTGAGACTATGTGCACGGGGGGTGACCACGTAATCTACGTCAGGGCTGAGACGGAAACTCTGCAGTGTGTTTCACACTGTTGCGTCACATCTTAAGGACTGAAAATTTAAATCCAACCACCAATCTGTATGTGGGGTCTGCACGTTCTTTCAGTTAAGCTGATTGGAATCTAGCCTGTGCTGATCTGTACCCTGTGAACTGTGATGGACTGGAATCTTATCCTGTTCCTCTTCCTTCTCCAGGATAAATGACTGTAATATAGAAGAGTGTTAAGAAAGTATGGGGAAAATCAGCTTATTCAAAAAGGTGATATGTACATAATGAATCACAAGTCTTTAAGGTGAAGCGGTTAGCAACTCCTGAGATTAGAAGTCATGACTGTAAATATCCTCTCCTGACAAGGTCAGTTGACAGCCTGTGCCAGTGTTTCCCAACCCAGTTCTCGGGGACCCCCAGACAGTCCAGGGTTTTGCTCCCTCCCAGCCGACGGTAGGAGCAAAAAGATGAACTGTATGGGGGTCCCCATGGACTGGGTTGGGAAACACTGGCCTATGCCTCCTGAGCAGATGTCGAATACCAGTGCACAGGAAAGAGATATTTACACTCCTGAAATGTCAGGATAAGACCACGCACACAGCAGCCTGTATGGAGACCAACAGAAACCGCACCTTCAACCTCAGTGGGAAGATCGCCAGTGCATGCATGGAGGATTCAGGACATGAGCAATACCTCCAGCCAGTAAAGCCAAAAATTAGGAACTTAGAACATTCCTGGCAACAGGTAGTTCTAACCAGTGGAAGCGAGATCTGGCACAGCCCGATAAAGAAATGCAAAGTGCGGCTTGTGCTGACATGTTGACACGCTCGTATCTGTGTTAGCAGCAATCAAGAGGAACGCTGCACTGTATACCTTTAGCTGTCAGGAAGTGCTTCAAAACGCCTCACTGTATGCCTTTAGCTGTCAGGAAGTGCTTCAAAATGCCTCACTGTGTGCTTTTAGCTGTCAGGAAGTGCTTTAAAACGCCGCACTGTGTGCCTTTAGCTGTCAGGAAGTGCTTCAAAACGCCTCACTGTATGCCTTTAGCTGTCAGGAAGTGCTTCAAAATGCCTCACTGTCTGCCTTTAGCTGTCAGGAAGTGCTTTAAAACGCTGCACTGTGTGCCTTTAGCTGTCAGGAAGTGCTTTAAAACGCCGCACTGTGTGCCTTTAGCTGTCAGGAAGTGCTTTAAAATGCCTCACTGTGTGCCTTTAGCTGTCAGGAAGTGCTTTAAAATGCCGCACTGTGTGCCTTTAGCTGTCAGGAAGTGCTTTAAAATGCCGCACCTGCATTAGTTTAAACAATAACCTCAACATTTTAGTGTTTTGGTTCCTGGTTTTCAAGCAGTATTGTGTTATTATTGCTTTTCTGCTATGGGAATAAATGAATGAAGAGACCAGTGTAGAGAATTATTTCTCCCAGGTGGTTCAGGCAGTCACAGATGGCTTTTGAGTACATGATGGACCTGATGGTCTCCTGAGTCCCATGTCAGGAGTTAAATTTGGAGTCTATAATTATCACCCTTTCAGCTGGTTATAGAGCTGCTGAATCAGCATCTTACAGGGAGAAGTTGCCTATGGCAGGAGGTTACATGAGGTGGAGGTAATCTGCGCCTCAAATCAGAATGTTCCAACACTGCACCACCAACCATCTTTGCCGTCAGAACATCTTGGCAGGCTGCTGGTGTGGACACCTGTGCCCAGGACAGAAGCAGCAAGGTGGAACTAGGATGGGGGCGATACCTGGCAAGCTTCCACGGTTCCTGCCTTGATGGAGCTTCCCAGCACAAAACTGACATTTCAGGAAGCTGCTCCCTTTATGGCTGTCCTTGGCCTGAAATGACTTCAGGGCCTGGAGAGTTTTCAGGTCTGTGGGCTTTTCAGACATGGCCCCTCTACCCCCTCTGTCCTGGCCACTGTGTTCAGTAACAGGAATTGTGTACCTAATCACAGCTGCCTTTGATGAAAGTGATTAATGAGCTTTGATCCCAGTATAGAGAGCCAAACAGCACAAAGCAGTCATTTGTGAGTAACGGAGCGTGGGAGGAGGTGAGTGGGTCAGTACTCCTGCAACTTACTGCCGGGAAGCCCTTGGTCTTTGTTGCTCAGCAACTCTTCCAGATCAAGGTCCCTTCAAGGACAACATGGGTTTGTATGCATATGGATTCAAGCAGCTTCAGAGGTAACAAATGTGCACTGGCTGGTTGATTGACTGCTGGAGGAGTAGCGATCCTGCAGGGAGCTGTACTTCAGCCCTGAAGTAGTTTTTTACTCTTTTATCAATCCTTCACTTTTGTTATGGGTAGTTATAAAGCGCAAGAGTCTGACACATGAAATAGTCTCTCAGTTAACTGTTTAAATATCTTTTAAGCATACTTAGATGAGATATTTTGCATACCTGTTATGTGAGTTAAAAATAAATGTATAGTATGAAATTGTAACTTGATCATTTAATCAATGTTCACAAATATCAACTATTGATGTAAATTTGAAAGGTAATGTAATCTGCTCTGGCTTGATAGCATGTGAGGTTTGCTTCTCTTTCCTCACTGGGAGATCATCATACTTGGAAGGATTTTCTTGTTATGTGGTCTCAAAGCATGGTTGTATTTATGGGATTACATTGCCAGTCTGCTGTGGACCCCCCCCTCCCGGCACAAATCCAGCTTTGTCACTCTAGAGGCAGTGGAATCGATTCTCACGAGCCGGATGAGATCAGATTCGCCATGTGCGTGGACTGACATGCCACCCACTTGCTGCAGCTACATGCCACAGTAAACCTGGCCTCCAACACAGCTACCCTGTCGTGAGGCTTCCATTAGCGGGTGCTGGCGAGGTAGAGCCACAGAAAGACCAAACGCTGCATTCAATGAATAAAAGTTCTTTCTAGCACAGGGTGACCGGATAATCTCTGTAAGGCAGGACACTTTGAGCTACTTCAGGCTTTACAAGCTACTTTAAAATTAAAAGGCTGAAATTGTCTGTTTTTGAAGTAAACTTTAGCTGTCAGGAAGTGAGGCCATGTGGTCTGTGCTACAGAGTGTCTCCCTTGCCGTATGTCCCTGGAACTGTAATCAGAATCCCAAACCAACTCTTTTTTTTGCAGAATATACTATATAACTGCATATGCGCAAAGCTGTGTATGGTTTTTAGATACACGATGACAGCGCACCTCACTCTGTGTAAGAATGATTTCTGAGGTCATTTAAGCAAAAATGTAGAGACAAAAATGACAAGCTGTTGTGTAAATAAGATAAATAACATAAGGCTGTTTAGTTTGTTTAATAAAAGAACAATGTATGGACCTGTTCTATAGGAAAGGAAACCTTAAATGAATTCTGTTGTGATCTAGCGCTATATAGAAAATAAAATTAAGTAAAATTAACTTAACCTTCAAGGTGGGGCGGGAGGTGCCGTTGGGAGGACGGGAGGTGCTGTTGGGAGGGCGGGAGGTGCCGTTGGGAGGACGGGAGGTGCCGTTGGGAGGACGGGAGGTGCCTTTGGGAGGACGGGAGGTGCCGTTGGGAGGACGGGAGGTGCCTTTGGGAGGACGGGAGGTGCCGTTGGGAGGACGGGAGGTGCCGTTGGGAGGGCGGGAGGTGCCGTTGTGAGGACGGGAGGTGCCGTTGGGAGGACGGGAGGTGCCGTTGGGAGGGCGGGAGGTGCCGTTGTGAGGGCGGGAGGTGCCGTTGTGAGGACGGGAGGTGCCTTTGGGAGGACGGGAGGTGCCTTTGGGAGGACGGGAGGTGCCGTTGTGAGGACGGGAGGTGCCTTTGGGAGGACGGGAGGTGCCTTTGGGAGGACGGGAGGTGCCTTTGGGAGGTACCTAATATAATGGTAGGGGAAACACTGATGGTTGATGATATCACCGGCATCAACATGCTTCGGACTTAATAAGGCAAGGACAGAAGTGCTACAAAGAACAAGTGAGAGAAATAACTTTGATTATTATTGTATGATTACTATATGTTCATCATGACTGTTGTGGAATGTTCTAGACATAATAAGACATAATAAGATGGATCTTCTGTAACACTGACGGCAGTGGTGAAATACATACATATGCACATGACTGTGTTAGTCATCTCTCACTTAAATTCATGGATAGCAACCATGTGACTGCTAAATGTAACCAAAATTATGCTTTCACATCATTTATTATCCATCTGTCTCGTCTGTAGAGCTGGTAGGGTTCCCTGCTCTAGCAGCGGTGATGGATGGGAAGCTAAGTGCACTGTGATTGCATCCCTCAAGTTACCATTGAAGTAGAAGTTTTGTTTTTGGGTTATATTTCTTGATTTTCTTTCACTGAGTCAGTCATTTGGGACAAAATACCATTGGACCATTTAAATGACATTATTTTAAATCCCAAAATTAGATCCCAAAAGTTCCACATCAGCCTTTATGATAGACACATGGTCACTAAGGGTTTATTTTGACACAATCTTGTCAAAAGGAGGGGAATGCACAGAATTTTTGCAAGCTGGTAGAACATAATACGGGGTTGTTTCCGGGCTGCAGTAAGGAAACTGCAGACCCCAACATGGGATGAGAAGCAGGCATCACCCCCTGTGAGATTAACCTCCTGCTAATGCACACTTGAAAGCCTCGTGGAACTTCAGCGCTAAGCACATCAAAGATTCTCTGAAGAGCTGTTGTGAAAAAGGGCACCTTTGTCCTTTGGAGGGTCTGTGGCTTTTTGGGTCAAAAGCCAGGTGACCTGCAGAGATACCCCTTTGTTTGAATATTTCATAAATCAATGTAATTGTTGAAAACTCCTTTGAGATTTACATGAGTGATTTTTCAGGCACCACCTATTTCTCAGTTTGTCACAAGAAGTATAATTGTGGCATTTAAAACATCTTCTGGAAATACTCTAGGTTTGTTCCACTGTGTAGCTTTAGGTCATGCTACACAAGTACCATCACTTAAGACTATATGAAACAAACTTTTGCCTGAAAACAGTTAAATCTGTCTGTACAGAATTGCAGAGCTTAAATGGGCAGTTAGTACCTGTATGTATGCGCTTTGGAAGAGTCTTTTTGGTATTTCTCTCATATCCCTGTCAGTCTCCTCCCTTGTACTTGTTTACCACTCTTGCCTCTCGTTCCTATTCCTCATGTGGAAATCACTCCCAGCTGCCTCTCATCGGCCTCTTGTTAGTCTTTTGTACTTAAGTACCTGTTTGTTTCGTCATCCCCTGTCCAGTCACTGAAATCAAACCTTTGTGTTGCCTGTGCCCTTCCTTCCTTCCTCCTCCCGTTTTGATCCCTCACAATCTTGTTATTTCCAGTCCACGTTCTTTGAGCTCTTTGTTTTGCCACAACGGCTGCCCTTGAGTCATTCGTTCTTCAAGTCATGACATTTACACTCTAATATCTGTTGCACAGCTAGCTATAGATCTTGTAAATCATAGAGGAGCAACAGCAGCGGGCACTGTATTTAAAGAATCAGACTTGTGCTCAAACTGCCATATGTTAAATCTTCAGATTTGGGCTCCTTGTTGTACCACGTCATCATGACATGTCAGGTGAAATGGTGAGTTTATGGGCAAAAGCTTTTCTGGGAAGAAAGTAGGATGACGAGGACAGCATCAAGGACATCGCAGAAGCAGTGGAACACAGTTACCACACGCTGTTTCCATGCACACAGTTGCTATGGAGATTAAGTGTGAGCAGAAACTGTGGAGCACTTTAGGAATTTGGACATGGTGCTATATCAAAATAAGATGAGCATCAACGACACCAGTAACAACAGTCTTTTGAGACTCCATTATCTCAGATGGTTCCACATCAACTGGTGGCATTTGACTAATTCACCTGATTCATGTAAGGTTATTAGTCCTGCTCTCATTTTCAGTAGCAAGTTGGAAAGGTCCTGGGTTATTCCAGCTTTAAAAAAGCCGTGGTTATAGAATCTAATACAATCACGTGGGTCTGGGTGACAGGCAGCTTGCTGTGTCTGACCTTCAGCTCGTGAATCATGGCCGAAATGAAAAACCACAGTGGGGCGTGAGATGTGACGCATCACTGCTGGAAACGTTTCCACGATGATACAACGTGCTTTTTCTTCCGTGCTGTCCGGGGATTCATCGAGCCTCGAGTTCCTTCCCATGATTGTGGTTATGTTAGTAGTTGTCACTGTTTCGTGTTGTTTTGACAACACTGAAGACTTCGATCCATGGCCAACCCCGCCGTGTTTTCATGAGTGGTGATAACACCTGACCTTGAAGAAATAACGACATGAAAACATATTTCTGTAGTTTACTAAACTATAATTATTATTTTACTTTTAGATAATGGTTTAGTTATGGTTACGGTTTTTTCCTTTGACTTAATCTAATATACAAAAAATACTTGTTCGACTTCCTGTATGAAAATTTTATGTTTCTTACACAATGTACCATTTACGTACCACAAAAATTCACAGATTTTTTGTTTGTAGATTTTGTATGAATCTTGTCGAGGAATCAACCAAATTTTGTACGCGAAAATGAAATTTTTGGTCGTGAACTGTAGTTCTGAGCACTAGTGGATGTTAAAAAAGCCTTAAACTCTATATGATTAGTGAACTGGCGTCAGATTTTTTCAGTTGCTAAAATAAAAGAATGAAAAATAAATGAAAATGAAACAGCTCAGCATTAAAGCTAATGGCACAGTAGTTCTACTTTTTTTCAAGCAGCAATTATATTTACTACCTCCATTCTCAGAGTACAGCATAATCATTAGAGGATAAAATGAA
Source organism: Brienomyrus brachyistius (assembly GCF_023856365.1). Lineage (NCBI taxonomy): Eukaryota > Metazoa > Chordata > Actinopteri > Osteoglossiformes > Mormyridae > Brienomyrus > Brienomyrus brachyistius. The sequence continues at coordinate 1,001,294 of NW_026042349.1, forward strand.
TAATACATTTAATAATACATTTTTTGTTTGTTTTGTTTGTTTTGTTCGGTGTATCAGTAGGGCTGAGTAGCTGTGGGAAAGCTGAGAGTGAGTCTGCAGTCTGTATTCATCATCATAACAGAGCACACACATCCGTTGCAGGTGCCCAAAAGTACAAAGCAGGTTAGCATTTTAGTTATGCACAATTTGGAAAACTTATATGATCAGGTGATTAGTCCCTGAGAGAGAATGAAGCTCTGGAAAGCTGTACCACTGCCCTCAATGAAATCTCCATCCCTGTGAGAGGGTTTCCATATGAAAGCCTTCAGAGGTGGAAAGATCAAGTCCAGAAGGTCAAATTTAGACCTAAAAATTTAGAATTTTTATTGTAAATGAATGAAGTCCTCTGTAGTGGCCACCAGGCTCACTAAAAGAGTGCTTTTATGTTATGATTAGGTACTTTGTATGAAATGAATCTCCAAGTTTTATATATAACAGGTTACCTTTGATGAAATAATATTAATTAAAATGATTAATATGCAAGCTTTGGGCTGCATGAGTCAGTGAGATGACTATTTTGTCCATATTATGTCCCACTGATTAGGGTTTGGAGTGATTTCAGAAAACTGCAGAAATCACCACAAACACCCATTAACAGGTAGTTCAACAAAAACACAAAGGACACGCCTCTCTAAGCATCGTTTTGCTGCAGGATGCTGGCAGGAAATCACCTGGCCTTCTTATTATGGGAAAGCCTGCTGGGGCAGTAGGCTTCACAGGGGGCAGCTTGGGGGCAGGTGTGGCCCTCAGTACGGTGGGATTAAGCAGCTTTAGCAGGCTGCTTTGTGCAGGCCAACCTGCCTCTCTTCTGGCGTTCACGGCTAAACCGCCGCAGAGTCCTACCTTCAACCTTGGCACCAGGAGGAGACGTGAATCCGGTAGCGAAGGCACACAGAGTCGGGGCTCCAAGATCTCATCCAAGGGTCCTGAGGGACACACGGAGCATATGGCGAAAATCCCCTTTTTTTTTACCAATAGGTTCATAGAAAAGGTAGCAGTCTCCAAAAGGTAAGGGTGGTGAGGTGGGGTATTGCTGTGGGATTGGTGGGTTATCTCCCAAAGCAGTGGGAGTAGCAGTGACCTATTGCTGTGCAGCTGGAGAGAGAGAGCAGGAGAGACATCAGGAGAGACTGCCCCCGGGGTGACAGCGACCACCAGCACAGACAGAGAGGCCAAGTGGCTGGTGTCGCTGGGAGAGCAGCACCGCGCCTGTGCAGCGCAGTGCATGCGGGGTGAAGCCTCATGCGGATAGACACGCACTCAGCGCCTGAATATTTGCCGTTCAGGACGTTGTAGTTCAGCTGACCCCCTTTATCTGGCAGTGTTTGTAGTCTGTTTGTTCCAGTCATTGGCATGGCTAGTTACATAGTGCTGTGTCTTCAGTTCTTCATGACATTCCTGAAAAATCGATGTTAAAAGCATCCTCACGTCTAAAACACTGGCCCTTCCTCACATTGCGTCACCCATGTTGGTCCATATACATTCATATTATATCTGTGTTATGCATCATATTTCCCCTTGGCATTTCTGCATTAGCATCTTGTCGTTTCTTGTGCATCACTTGCATGTGCATACTGTGGGTATTTTTCAGATTTATTTTGTGGGCTTGTCTGTTGTAGACTTTTCCTAGCAGTGCGAATGGGTCCAAATGCAGTAGAGGCGAGAATAACCCTTCATGTCATCCCCAGTCTTCAGCAAATGTGAGAGAGTTCAAAGTAAAGTGTGATGCTAATTGGGGGACTGACATGGACCGAGGCCTTAGAGCAGCAGCACAGATTCATCACAGGCAGACACTGGAAGCAGTGCACAATGAACCGCACACGCCCAATTCCCAGTGTTGAGAGAAGCGAGACTTCAAAAACCATTTGAGACTGACAGCACAGAGTAATCCCTCACTGTAGGATTCAAAGCCTCAGTACGCCCACGGCTGTCATTTCTACACATGACGCACCTCTCCGTGTATGATGTTGACCTTTCTAAGGATGAGATCTTTCAGCCCAGTTTTACCTTTGCAAGGTTAGGGTGGAGTTCAGATTTCCCTTACATCTGAAAAATTTGAGCCGACAAGGGCTGCATTTGCACTGTGTCCGCACTTCCAGTGGCATACTGATATGTGAATTTACTTTATTTATGTTGCTTCCAGCAAAGATGTTCCATTGTTCTTTAATCATTAGGTTTTATATTTGTTCTTCGGAGATTTTTGTGCAGCCAGTTTGGCTTGTCAGGCTTCTGTGTTACTAAGACACTGATTGCTGCACCTTCATCTAACTTGTAAAAGCTGCACAGCACTGTAAAAGCTGCACAGCACTGTAAAAGCTGCACAGCACTGTAAAAGCGACTGCTTGGGTCACACATCGGGGTCGGCTCATCAGTGGGAGGCGTAAAACAACCCAGGATGGGGGGCCAGCCCATCACAGGGCACACTCATACACCATTCACTCAGACATGCATTCCTATGGGCAATTTAGTAACTTCAGGAAATCTTTGGGCTGTGGTGGGAAACTGGAGTACCCAGAGGGAACCCCACGACGACATGGGGAGAACATACAAACTCCATGCACATGTAACCCAGCCGGAGACTTGAACCTGGGTCCCAGAGGTGTGAAGCAACAGTGCTAACCACTGCACCACCATGCCACCCCCATTTTTGCTTTTATGACCAGAAGGACACTTAATATCTAATTTCTAATCAGTGTCTCTGTTATTTTAAGATTTCTGTTTCAGAGGTAAATAATACCAGAAGAAAACAAGACACTAGTGAGTCACATCAGAAGACTGAGAATAATCTATAATAATATATATGATCATTGGAAAACTATTGGAGGTGACCACACTGCGAGGTGTGTGCAGATGCATGAGCTCATGAACTGTTCGATTTGTCGATCAGCTGATCTGCCTATAAGATGAGAATGCTTTGTTTTTTTAATGTAGATGTCCTAGATCTTAGTGCAGCTGTCCTATTGTTCTGTGTGGTCTTTTACATTTATTGGCAGCAAATGTGAGCAAGGCTTTTATAATCATAAAAAGTTTTTGAAGTTTTAAAGTTAAGTTTTTAGTTCCTTATCCGCTTGGACAACACTGTGTCTGAAATTGTGTCAGAAAGTCATCCAGTGGCCTTTTCCTGGGATGGTGATCATGTATGCAGCCTGGTGCCTGTTCCATTGTTCCATTGCAGAGACATACTCTGCAGAGCCGTGGTGTTTACTGCAGGATTCAGTCCTAGACAATTTAGTGCAGCAGTCAGCATTAGAGAAGCGGTAGGGAGACCAACCTGCCAGGGACAGGAATGAGAGCTCTGGAATTCCTCCAGTCTGTGTTAGCTGAGGGACAGTCTGCATGTTATATCTTATGGTTATGTGTTGCATTTTTGCAGGACTGTGATGTTTGATTGCTGGCTCATATTGTAATAAACTAATACTAGCTAAAACGATTCCAAAAAGGTAAAGACAAAGCCTGAAGAGTTTCCATCTGTTTTTCCAACAGTAGGAAACACGTTCTTTTGGCACCAGTTATCCAGCTAATACTCACCTCTTCATTTTCAGGAAGTCAAATTTCTGAGTGTTTCCAAAAATTTGCAGTCGACAAAACCATGAAATCCATGAGGCATTTTCTACTGAAGTTTCCCTCTCAGTGGAAAAAGGGAAATTGCTCCATGAAAGTTTTTTACTTTCATTGCAAAGGAAGGTTGACATAAAAACATTTTATTTGTTTATGTATTTGTGCGCCGTATTATTATTTTAAATTGGGGGGCTTATCCATCCATTTTCTATACCCACAGTCCTAGGACTACAGCACCACGCTCTAGTGTTATTTTGCTCATGCGTGTTGCTTTTTAAAGGCAGGTACATAACAGGTTCCTTCATGTCTTTTTGGATTTACGGACTTATTAAAATTTCTTTGATGGGGTTAAATCAGCCCCAAAATGGGAGATTAAGCGCTGCTCAGCACTACATGACTGTCGTTAGCACCGTGGGAAAACTAAGCCGCTCATGTCATGTCTGTGCTCAGCTGTAATGGAGGGTCGTAGTTCTGCTGCACAGCATCTGAATTTGATGGGGATTTTTCTTCTTTTTTCATTGACTTTCAATAAAGTTGAAAAACTGTCTTACGAGGTACCATTCAGCTTCTCGATGGTGAACAATTGATGCCGTTATGTAATCCCACTTACTGATAATCCTCGTACTCAGTCACATGTCTCTCCCACTGCAAGTCTGACAGGGCCCCCAACTTTGGTCAGCTGGCTGGAGTGAGATTTTCAATTTGAAACAAGTCTGCACACGCATGCACATGCATTTACATGTATGTAACAGTTGAGTCACCTTATAAATAGCCTGTAAGGTCTGCAAACTACCCGAATACTTTTGATGTAGCTAATTTTAGGTTTATAAAGGAATAAAATAGATTTGCTATAAGATTTCCTGCATGAGAGTCTGAAAGCGTGAGGGTCACGGCAGACGCGTGAGAGTCTGAAAGCGTGAGAGTCACGGCAGACGCGTGAGAGTCTGAAAGCATGAGAGTCACGGCAGACGCGTGAGAGTCTGAAAGCGTGAGAGTCACGGCAGACGCGTGAGAGTCTGAAAGCATGAGGGTCACGGCAGACGAGTGAGAGTGTGAAAGCGTGAGGGTCACGCCGGATGCGTGAGAGTGTGAAAGCGTGAGGGTCACGCCGGATGTGTGAGAGTCTGAAAGCGTGAGGGTCACGCCGGATGTGTGAGAGTCTGAAAGCGTGAGGGTCACGCCGGATGCGTGATAGACGGCAGCTCTGCTCTTATATAGGTGCCCAGTGGCCTTGAAGTAGCACCAGAGAAGCTACAAATAAATCACCATTTAAATAGCAGTAATGGCTTGATCTAGGCTTTACTGCACACATAGAATATTTTGAAGTTTCTGAAAGCAGCTCACTGCTCCCTCTCACCAGTGTAATCACCTTGTTTCTGGCATTATTCAAAGAAGGAAAAAGAATATAGAAGAAACGCATAGCGGAGCCACGGGCCAATATTGCTGTGGTAATTACCATTGAGCACGAATGTCCTGGAGTCTGAGCCTTTTCTACATGCATTAATAACACTCTCATATTTCCTTCTTTCTAGGCATGCTCGGAGAATGTACTGTATCTTTAGCCAACCCAGGGATTTCATGACACGGCACACTACACACGCACTGCATTGTCGGTGATGATTACAGCAGTAGATTGAAAATGGGTGGAGAAACAGGACAAAGAGCAGCTACAAAATGAAAATCTAGATAAAAAAAAAGAAGAAAAAAATGGGAACAGAATGATGAAAAAAACAGTGATTCATGGAAATTGTGTTAGAAAATGCATCGTTGCAGACTGCAATTTCTGTAGTTTTTAGTAGCTTACAGTAAGTATACAAGTACTGGCTACTTGTTATAGTACATTTTAAAACTATAATTTTATGTAAAAACTGATGATGAAAGGCATGACGTCATAAGTAATAATATAAACTATTACATTATAGAGTCAATAATCAATTATGACAGTATTCAAAATATTGAAGATCACACTGCCATGTAGAATTCAAATTTCTCTATCAAACAGACCTAAAAAGGCAATATATATTGACAAGACATCACACACAATGAATAATTTAACACAGCATTAAGTGAAATGTATGAACTTGTCATGTAAATCAAAGTACGTTAAAAGTAAAGAAATTTTAACCAGACACCTCACCCAATCAGTGCATATACACTGACACACATTCACACACACACCTACTCATAGAAAGGTTTATTTGTACCATTTGTTGCATTTTTAAATAATTCTAAAGACATTTATGGAATTATGCAATGTACAAAAAAATATTACACAAAAAAATAATATGTTGGGGGAGGGGCGCTCAGTGGGCTGGGACTCAGAAGGTTGCCTGTTCAAATCCCTGGGTTGGCAGAGTGATCCCACCATGAGGCCCTTAAGTAAGAGCCTTAACCTGAATTTCCCTACTGACCCTACTGTCTCCTCCTCACTAGTTCCATGAGGTGGCCTCCTGGGATGCCCTTACACATGTCCTGAAGGGGCTCCCACATACGCTGAGTGCTTCTTAGCCTCGTTTCCTTCACTCTCGGGTCAAACTCCTCCAAAACCATATCTACTGTCTGTAGGTCAGGTGGCCAGGTCATGTGATGTGACACGTGTAGGCGGCTTCGTAGGCAGCTTGGCGTGTCCATACTTTTGACTGCTACTGTACATGCATGCATGTGCACACACACACGCTTTCATTTTTTCTCAATTGTTGTTTCATAAAATTGGTCATTAATTTGTATTAATTTTCCATAGTGGATTATGGGTTAATAAAAACCAAAACCTTTATTAGCTTAGATGTGAAGGCTGCTTGGTGTTCATGTGTAATTAAATCACCGGACGGGAAGCTTTAATCTCCTTGATCTGGAGATAAACCACTGCTGAACAGATCAGTGAGTCAGATATACAGCTGATCCGCGATTTTTTATTAAGTCATGGGCAGAAATAATGTGGAGGAAGGATGCTGAAAAGAGAACAGCACTGTGACAGTACAAATATCACAGATGCAGTCATACGTTCCTGCTGCTTTCCTGTTTTCCCCACCAGATAGTGGGTCTGAGAACATAAATAGCTCAGCAGCACAGGAACAGATGAAGATGTTGGACCACTGGAACAGGCTGGTAGCTGAGTTTTCCCTAACCCTGGCTGATCTGTTAAGACATACAAACTCAAAAAATGTCAGAATTTGTTAAAAGTACATTGAGTTTTTTGGTTACATAATAGTTTTTTTAAAGCTTTAGTATTCCTTATAGAAGGATCATTGGTGCTGTTTATAAACTGTTACACAACAGGAGCAGAGAAACAGTGTACTTCATGCAATACAGTTTTGCCCAAGAATGTAGGGACCCATTTTAGTTATGTGCCTTTACAAAGAATACAGTATTCCCTCTAGGTCTTGAGCTTACTGGTATACAGAGTTACACACAATCATCACTCTGAACCTGTGCATCAGTGAAGCAATTCACTGAGCACAAGGAACATATTTACAATGTTATTTTCCCAGGAGATTTCTTGTGTGTGTATATATATATCCATCCATCCATCCATCCATCCATCCATTTTCCAAACCGCTTATCCTATTGGGTCGCGGGGGGTCCGGAGCCTATCCCGGAATCAATGGGCACGAGGCAGGGAACAACCCAGGATGGGGGGCCAGCCCATCGCAGGGCACACTCACACACCATTCACTCACACATGCACACCTACGGGCAATTCAGCAACTCCAATTAGCCTCAGCATGTTTTTGGACTGTGGGGGGAAACCGGAGTACCCGGAGGAAACCCCACGACGACACGGGGAGAACATGCAAACTCCGCACACATGTGACCCAGGCGGAGACTCGAACCCGGGTCCCAGAGGTGTGAGGCGACAGTGCTAACCACTGCACCACCATGCCGCCCCGTGTATATATATATATATATATATATATATATATATATATGTGTGTGTGTGTGTGTGTGTGTGTGTGTGTGTGTGTGTGTGTGTGTGTGTTGGTGCATTAGTTGTGATAATCATTGTGCTGTGTATTTCAGAGACATAATGCTTTGATATTGATAATCATTGTTCTGTGCAAATGTTAGTGTGAGTGCCGCAATTGTGAGATGATTGTACATATACACACGTACACACACACACACACACATATAAGTCAGTTATAGTAACTATTCGGTGTGTGTTAACACTCTGGAGGTGATGATCAATATCCATCAATTTTCCAACCACATATCTTTGGCCTAACCCAGCAGTATAGCCCACATGATAAGGGAACGTCCTGATCATCACCGGGCACTGTGGGCAATTTATGGAAGCAGATTAGCCAAAACACATGTACAGTATGCATTCCCAGGGTAAACCTGCATGACATGGTAAACTCCACATGCACAGAGAAGATGCTGGAGTCAAACTCTCAACCACAGAGGTGTGAGACAGCAACACTACCCACTGAGCCACCTTGTGATGTTCGCTGTTCTGTATGCATGTGTGTTAGGGTTTCAGTGATGTTAGTCACCCTTCGTTATATATGTTTGTGTGCCACCTGATGACTGTTGGTCACTTGTCTCACTGGAGGCCCACTCCTCATCCCTGTAGCAGATCCAGTTTGTAACTTCCGAGGATAAGCAGGAATTCAGCAAGTTTCCCACCAAGGCTGGACGACGCTCCCTTTCCCGATCGATCTCTCAGTCATCAACAGACAGCTACAGCTCAGGTATCCACACACACACACACACACACACACAGACCTGTACTCATATCTAAGTGCGGACCGGTCCATTCATTCCTACAAGAAAAACTAAAATCCCAGCAATTACAACCATAATCCCCCACCCAGCCCTAACCTTAACCATGAGTAACAAAACTAAATACAAGACATGGCATTTTGAGGTTTTTGATTGGTCACCGATTTTTATAAAATTGAAGCTCCCTTTGTGGGGACCAAAAAAAAGGTCCCCACAACGTCAAAATAGCATGTTTTTATCACATTGTGGGGACACTTCAAATTTTCTACAAACAGTTCAGGTGCTGCTCTGTCTCACAGCAGCCCGACTCATGCAGATGCTGGTGCTTTGCATGGTGTCATTATGTGATCTTTTCTTCTCTACGCCCCTCAGCGGCCTCCTACACGGACAGCTCAGACGATGAAACGTCACCGCGGGACAAAACGCAGGTCAACTCCAAGGGCGGCGGTGACTTCTGCGTGAAGAACATCAAGCAGGCAGAGTTCGGCAGGCGTGAGATCGAGATCGCAGAGCAAGGTGAGCAGCCCTGTATCTGAATGTGCATGCAGCTGACTGTACGCGTTTCTACAGCACTGTGCTATTCCCCTTTCATGCATTCAAAACAAAGCTCGTAATTAAAACTGTTTCAGTTTAATGCTCAGCTGTAAAACATAACTGTACCCCTAAGTGTATAGTCACATTAATTAATTCATGATTTGCCAAACAAGCTGGTTGTTTCATAAAAATTCTAGCACCTTTGGACATAAAATATCTGTTCACTTTGTTTTTTATTATTCAGAAGAATATTAATGTGAAACAAAATCAGTGCAAAGTACCTAACTAAGAAACTTCTCAACAGAGCAGGACCAGTGTTTCCCAACCTGGTCCTTGGGGACCCACAGACAGTCCATGTTTTTGCTCCCTCTCAGCTCCCTTCCAGACAGTCCACATTTTTGCTCCCTCCCAGCTCCCACATAAAGCTGGACTGTCTGCTGGTCCCCAAGGACTGGATCGGAAAACACTGGAGTAGACTACTTACATTCTAAGGACAGTTTGAGGACCTTAAGCCTATGTCTTTGGACTGTAGGAGGAAGGCCACACAAATACAGGAAATACGCAAACACACACACACACACACATTTGCAATTATATCTTTGTGAGACTCTCCATTCATAAGTAACCAAACAAAATACGAGACTTTTGGCATTTTTACTTTTTTGATTGCATTCACCGATCTTTGTAGGGACCTGAAAAATGGTCCCCACATCATAAAAACATTTGGTCCCCACAAAGTAATATCAATTTAATCCACGCACAAACACATGCGTATACACGCACACACACAGCCAGACATGGGAATAGAACATACAGCTCTTGCGTGGGCATAGTGTTACTCACAGAGCGTCCTCCCACATAGTAGTTTGCATAACAATTTCATCCATCCACAGTCAGGCACCACTTACACAGTCAGGAGAGCAGCAATCTCGTGCCTATCTCAGGAAATGTAGGGCTGCACCACAACTGGAACCCACCTCCATCACTGCATGCATGGGGAGCAGCGATCTCGTGCCTATCTCAGGAAATGTAGGGCTACACCATGGCTGGAACACGCCTCCATCACTACATGCATGGGGAGCAGCGATCTCATGCCTATCTCAGGAAATGTAGGGCTACACCATGGCTGGAACACACCCCCATCACTGCATACATGTCCCAAAGGGAAGTGCAGAGGTCAAATCGCCAGGGGGACATACATACAGATTCTCAAAGAGACCAAGTTTGATCTCAAAGTTTAGGGTTCTTTTGTAGGGCGCTGTGGGCAACCGCCCCTTTTCCCTGAACGAGTGAAAATGCCCCCCATTGGTTATCCCAAGTGCCCTTTTGCAATAACCGACGACAACACAAATTTACGACCCCTCTCACTCTCCACAGTCACAGATGTACTGAGGGGGACCCCACCCCCCTATTGAAGCACCTCCCCTCCAAATCTATGCATGTCACTGCTGTTAACATAACCGCTAACAGTGGCCTGAAATTAAATTACAAAATCAACAAGCATTCACATATGTGTGCATCTGCCAGTGATTGTAGTTTCAAGAGTTCTGATTAATTTCATAACAAACTGCATGCCCCGATCTTCTATGTGTGAATAAGATAAATCATATGATACTGCCTCCATTAAGAGACATTATATATCCATTCCTTTCACTGAACCCTTCTGAGAAGCCGCTGTATTCAACAGATAATAGAAATAACATAATCATGTGGGAAGCCGGATTTATTAGCCGCTTTTAACTCCCCAGGCTGTGTTTACTTGTTTTTGTTCACTTTCTTTTGTTTGTTTCAAACTTTTGTGGGAAACTTCAATATCACAGGCGCTGAGAGCTTGAGTTCGGACCCAGATATCAGGTGACTGGAAGACATTTTCTTGCTTCTGGGTGGATAGTTGTCTGTGAATGATGGCAGAAAGCCCGCTCCATCCGGGGTGTGGTATCCTGTAGCTGCCACTATAGGTCAAATGAAGTGAAGTGCCGCCAATATAGGTTAAGCATTGTTAAGCAGGAAAAAAGGCTTTAAACATGTTCAAGTTACAGCAGTGCGTAGGCGTCCGCCAGGGTTGGTTCCCGCTTGTGCCCCTCGTTCCCGGGATAGGCTCCGGTCCCCCCACGAGCCCAGTTGGGATTAAGCGGCGATGATGATGGATGGATGGAGTTACAGCATTCAAATCTTTAACCACTATGTCACCAACTGGTCATGACTGGAGCTGACTGACCTGCTCGCTGGTTGGTGTTAGAGGTGACAGAGTGTAGCCTTCAGTGGCACTTACTCTGCTCTGTGTGCAGGTATATTTCTGTGTGTGCGTGTGTGTGTGTGTGTGTCAGAGGTACTCAGGCCTCCATATATTGAGGAGACTTTCATTTGTTCTTTCTCTCTCTGCACACACTTACCTGCACTGTATATGCGTCTCTCCCTCTCTCCCTGCCCCTGTCTTTCTCCCACCTTCCCTACCCACCTACAGACATGTCTGCCCTGATCTCCCTCAGGAAGAGAGCGCAGGGGGAGAAGCCACTGGCCGGGGCTAAAATTGTGGGCTGCACCCACATCACTGCCCAGACGGCGGTAATGCCTCTGCTCAGCCGCCACTCCCCTTGGGATGCACCTGCTACACCCACGCAATCGACTGAATTCTGCCCCAAGTAAGGATCTGTCATCCTTTCTGACTCTGAATGTTCCTTCCAAGGTCTTGATTGAGACACTGGTAGCTCTGGGAGCTCAGTGCCGCTGGACTGCCTGCAACATCTACTCCACACAGAATGAGGTGGCAGCTGCCCTGTCTGAGGCAGGTAAGCTGGGAGAATTTAGGTTCTCATAGTGGGTAAATACCCAGACAAGACAGAGCTGTCTGAGTTCTCATAGTGGGAAATGAGATAGGTAAGACAGAAACATTCAGTTTGTCACAGTCGGAAAACAGACAATTAATACAGAGCATTTCAGGTTCTTGTTGCCCATGAACAGATGGTTAATATGGAGCATTTCGGGATTTCACAGGCAGTACACATACAGAACATGACAGGTTCTCACAGAGTTAATACAGAACATTTCAGGATTTCACAAGCAGTACACATACAGAACATGACAGGTTCTCACAGAGTTAATACAGAACATTTCAGGATTTCACAGGCAGTACACATACAGAACATGACAGGTTCTCACAGAGTTAATACAGAACATTTCAGCATTTCACAGGCAGTACACATATAGAGCATTTCAGGTTCTCACAGAGTTAATACAGAACATTTCAGCATTTCACAGGCAGTACACATATAGGACATGTCAGGTTCTCACAGAGTTAATACAGAACATTTCAGCATTTCACAGGCAGTACACATATAGGACATGTCAGGTTCTCACAGAGTTAATATAGAACATTTCAGCATTTCACAGGCAGTACACATATAGAGCATTTCAGGTTCTCACAGTCAACGAACATACTGCTGAGATGCAGCCCTTCATGTTGTCACAGTAGTTAAACAGGCATTAAAGACAAAAACGTTGTGCTTCTCACAGTTGGTAAATATCCATGTAGGAAAGAGCTGCTCACCCCAGGTTCCCGAAAGGTAAATATAAGTCAGAAAAGTCAGAACTAGATCTGTATGGTAATGAGGTCTCTGGTGGTTTGGTTACACTCTGTGTTATATGTTTAGCCGAAGGACCTATGAGTGCGATGCTCAGGGAAAGATGCAGATTACTCACACTAAGAGGTACTTGGATTGGAGAGAGAGCCCCTCGGAATTTGTAATCATCTTGTGGACACATTCCAGTGGTGTTAAAATATCAAGCAAGCAACAGGCGACTGGAATTAGGTCAGTCTGCGTCCTGATAGCGGCCTGCAGGAAGTCAGCGGCTGCTCTGCCTGATTCCCAGGGAGGTGGGTCGTAGAGAGTGGCCTGTAGTAATTAATCACGTCTAGAAACAGGCATGTGGAGCCTCGGTTATGTGCGGAAATGGCGAGACCAAGTTAACTTCAGGTATATGATTTTCAGCCCTTGCCTCTTTATACAGCTGGATGTTTTCATAGCATCATTCAGGTTCAGGGCCTTTTCCGGAAGTACATAGTATCCATGGGTTCAAACCTGTAACTTTTTGGTAGCACATTTAGCACTGTGAGCAGTCTCCTTCCTCCGTCTTTGCTTTTCTTCCCAGAAGTATAGCTGCCAAAAGAACATTTCTTACAGTCTCGCGACTGCTGTCTGATTGTCCAGTTTCTTCATTTTTATCTCAGACAGGCAAGAGAACCAGCACATAGCTACTAGCATGTAGTATTTTTTTCCCAGTTATGTAACTTGAGAATAGCGTGAATCACTGAAAGGGCTCTGCCTTCTGCGATGAGCGCAGTCCACTTAGTGCGGCAGACTCCACACAGCTTTGCTGCGATCGGCAGAGCAGCAGATGGAGTGGCACTGGCGTGTGTGATGTCACACGCAGCCGGGTGGCCTTGACTTGATGATCCTGAGCCACCAGACACAATGTTCTGATGCCGTTGGCGAAAGACTGATAAACTGTGAAGTATGATGCATTTCCGTGCTTCTGCTACAGCGGATATCTGCAGCGATTGCAGATAATCTGCTTTAACAAATGAACTGTTAAATACAGTCAGTGTAATTAGTAGCCACTTGTCAAAAACTTGGTGTTGAGCTGCTGTACAGTCTACTCCCGGCCTGATGCCAGTCTACTCCCGACCTGATGCCAGTCTATTCCCGGCCTGATGCCAGTCTACTCCCGGCCTGATGCCAGTCTACTCCCGGCCTGATGCCAGTCTATTCCCGGCCTGATGTCAGTCTATTCCCGGCCTGATGCCAGTCTGAGAGTTTATTGTTTTTTGTGTAGAAAGAAAAATTGCCTATTGAGAATTTGTTATATAAGCATTTATATACAGATGAATCTGTAATATAAACAGCGGAGACTGAACCCAATCAGTTTATTTGTGACTGGATTTTCTGTGAGTGCTGCTGTTGAAGGACAGCCCAGCGCTGCACACAGATTTTGCTAGAGGGCTATTAGACTGCAGGTTCTGGCTGTAGTGGGTAATGATAAGCTGATGCCCCGCAGGCGTGGCTGTCTTCGCGTGGAAGGGGGAGTCCGAAGCAGACTTCTGGTGGTGTATCGACCGCTGCGTGGGCACAGAAGACTGGCAGCCCAATATGGTACGAGCTGCCTGGCATTGCCTCTGTGCGTGTTGCAGATCGAGAACAACTGTATCACGTGGGTTGTGGTCGTGTTTCACCGAGTCTTTGGCCTAAGAATGGTGCAACTGTGGTGTTATTCACTGTGGTTAGATCCTGGATGACGGGGGGGACCTCACCCACTGGGTGTACAAGAAATACCCAAATGTCTTCAGGAAGATCCGAGGCATTGTGGAGGAGAGTGTCACCGGCGTTCACAGGTAATGAATCATTTAACAGCAAAACAAGTCTTTAAAATTGCAACATGACACTCTCTCTAAAGTCTTTCAGCATCGCCTTGTTAAGCAGGAATGCATCCTTCCCCCATGGCCCCTTGTCCAGTACAGGGACAAAGGCAACTCCATTCAGCTGTAAGCAGCATATAATTATGTAGCTTCCTGTTCAAATTGTCACGCTTAAAGCAACTTCCACAGCTTGTGATTTCACATTGAAATAGTTTTGCTTGTTTTTGCTTCCTCAAAATGAGTGGATAACGCTGTCCTCAGCGCGCCGTGACTAATGTTCCATGAAGAGTATTGCTGAGTACATGCAGGGGCTGTTCGTGACTCACAGTCAGGGGCTTCTGCTTTTCTGCTCTGCCTCACACCCAAAACACAGAGATCCTGGCTGCTTAGCAGAAGCGTCTGTATGAAATAGCAGCTTCCATACATAAGAGACCTGCAGCCCTGCCTGGTGTTTTAATGAAGCTTTTCAAAGGGGGCACTTTGCTTGAGAACACAACAGGCTCTGCAGTCTGCTTGGTCCATTATCTTAAACGAGCTGCCACTTGACGTCTGTTCGGTTTGCTCTCAGGTTGTACCAGTTGTCCAAGGCTGGGAAGCTGTGCGTTCCAGCCATGAACGTGAACGATTCGGTGACCAAGCAGAAGTTCGACAACCTTTACTGCTGCAGGGAGTCTATTCTGGATGGGTTAGTTCCAAAAAATGATTTTTTAAAAATTCTTTTAATCTAAAAATATTGTTTGACATATCCCCCCCTCCACAGATTAAAAAGAACCACTGATGTGATGTTTGGTGGAAAGCAGGTGGTAGTTTGCGGTTATGGAGAGGTAAGAAATTTTAAAAGGACCTGTACGGGCTTATATTCCAGAATAAACCTTTAAGTTATGTCTGGTCAGTTGAAGAAATCTACTTAATCTTGACTTTTAAGGTGAAAGTCATAGAACTGGATTTTGTCCATAATTCTTTCCTGCTTTGTTAGTGTGAGTAGTTACCCACTGTGTGCTGATGCCATCATTCTATGTACTTTTCTTCTTTTATACCAAGTCCTCACTGAGTCATGTAACGCTACTGAGTCTGTAACTCATACCGAGTCCTCACCGAGTCACGTGACATGCACTGAGTCCTCACTGAGTCAAGTGATTCATACTGAGTCCTCGCTGAGTAATGTGACATGTTCCGAGTCCTCACTGAGTCAGGTGATTCATACTGAGTCCTCGCTGAGTAATGTGACATGTTCCGAGTCCTCACTGAGTCAGGTGATTCATACTGAGTCCTCGCTGAGTAATGTGACATGTTCTGAGTCCTCACTGAGTCAGGTGATTCATACTGAGTCCTCGCTGAGTAGTGTGACATGTTCCGAGTCCTCACTGAGTCAGGTGATTCATACTGAGTCCTCGCTGAGTAATGTGACATGTTCCGAGTCCTCACTGAGTCAGGTGATTCATACTGAGTCCTCGCTGAGTAATGTGACATGTTCCGAGTCCTCACTGAGTCCTCACTGAGTCCTGTGCCGTAGGTGGGGAAGGGCTGCTGTACGGCTCTGAAGGCCTTGGGCGCCATAGTCTGTATCACAGAGATCGACCCGATATGTGCCCTGCAGGCCTGGTGAGGAGAACGGAAACTCTGCAGGCAGCACCTACATCCTCAGAGCGGCCAACCAGCTTCTCTTTCTCCTGGCACAGTCCAGACATCTCAGTCACTGCAAGAATTTTAATTAATTTTGTAATGCTTCTTATAAAGCAGCGGTCGTCCTTAAGGAGAACATTTTGCTTACTCAGAGAGTTCAAGCAAACTGTAAATCTTACAGGTTAACATTAATGTAGATCATTATTTTCACTCCAAAACAATGTTGTCAATCCTGCCAATCCACCGGCTATCAAAACATTAATGTTGTATATCCATTTGGTAATTGAAGATGATGCATTAATGGTTTAATTAAAGTTTTTTGTAATAAATGGTTTAAAAAGTATAGACTAAATTTATCTTCTCTGCAGTACAGTCACTCCTTGTTTAGTGATTACCTCAGTTAGCGACCATTTGCAAATAGGATGGTAATTAAAAATGTATTGTCTGACTAATGCACATATTTACAAGCAAATTTCATATGGCCAACAACAACAACACACATCAGAGTGAGAGAGATCATTGAATTAGGATGAAGGATAAACTATGGAAGGCTGCAGTAAAGTTGTAAGCGCAGTCACGGTTACGGTCACTAAACTACTGTGATTTTCAGTTGCCGACCATTTTGATTAACAAGCTGGTCGCTGGAACAGTACTCAGTTGCTAAACTACGCGTGATTGTATATCAGTCATACATGGTCAACATTAGTTCATTTAAGTTGAGTGAAGTGTGTAAATGAAAACCATTTTCATTCGGGAGACCTTTGGTTCAGTTACAGTCCTAATCCTTATTCCTGCCATGCAGCATGGATGGTTACCGAGTTGTCAAGCTGAACGAGATCATTCGTCTGGTGGACATGATCATTACTTGCACAGGTAAGCCTGCCAGCTCTGCCCTTCTGCACACACTGCACTCCCTCCTCATGACTATTTCAGCTGTCCTGGTCATGGTGCCCCACTAAACTGTCCACATGTGTGCAGACTGCAGGTGTGGCAATGAAAGGTACAGTAACTGCCAACCATTGTGGTCCTTCTTCAAAGCCGTAGTGAATTGATATGTGTGCATTAAGGATTCTTTGGTAGGGTCCTATGTGGCGTCCCTTCATTTGTGCGATAGTCCGTGGTGTGGTTTCCCAAGAACAACCCGAGGCTCGCCCAGGAAATACGAGCTGGTGGCACTGAGGGTCACCCAGCACGGTGTGTGTGTTTCTCTCTGGCAGGGAACAAAAATGTGGTGACCAGGGACCAACTTGATCGCATGAAGAACGGTTGTATTGTGTGCAACATGGGCCACTCCAACACAGAGATCGATGTGGTGAGATACAGTCTGACCTTCTTGCAGGTTCACTGTAAGATAATTAGTGCATTTATTAGTACATTAGTCCATGCTACCCATGTAAAGTGCTGTGTAAGGAATCATCAATTGATGCAGTACAGTTTAGAAAATTTACATTTTACTGTAGGATTAGTCAGTAAAGGTGTGTTGAAAAATTTGCATGAACCTTGTTATTTGTGTGTGTGTGTGTGTGTGTGTATTTGTGTGTTATGTATATATTACAAACCTGTTATTTTTATGTTGTGGGGGCATTTTTCCGGTCCTCACAAGCGGAAACCCAATTTCATAAAAATCTGCAACTGCAGTCAAAAAACTGCAAATACCAAAAGCCTTGTATTTTGTTTGGTTACTTATGGTTTAGGTTATGGCTGGGTGGGGGTTAAGGTGGTCATTGCTGGATTTTGGTTTTCCCCATAGGAGTGAATGGACAGTCCCTACAAAGACATGAGTACAGGTCTGCGTGTGTGTGTGTGTGTGTGTGTGTGTGTGTGTGTGTGTGTGTGTGCCTGTGCGTATGTGCCCATTTATATGTGCGCAAGAGAGAGAGCATAAATGTGCACATTCAACAACAACAAACAACAAAAATATTTTTGTATAGCGCATTATCAGAACATTACATCGTCTCAAAGCGCTTTACAGCATCCTCACCCAAAGCCCCCAGTGAGTAAGCCAGAGGCGACAGTGGCAAGGAAAAACTCCCTAGAAGGAAGAAACCTTGGGAGGGACCAGACTCAAAGGGGGAGCCCAACCTCCAGGGGCCGACAGGGAGAGTCAAATAGGAGAGACGGCTAAGTGCCAAGTCACACTGTCCAAATTATAGGATTTGAGACACAACCGGGGAGCAGGGAGGTGATGACAAGCCGGTGCCGACTCTCCCTCCAATCGCCAGGCAACCAGAAGTAAGGCAGCGGGTCATGGAAGATGACAGAACAGAGGCAGAATGGCGAGCTGGATGCGAGTGCATTCACTTATCTGCATGCCTGTTTTAGTGTGTGTGCCTGTGTGTTTGCATGGTGACTGTGTGTGTGATTCCATGCTTGCACGTATAATTCAGTTTGCTGACACATTCTGTGGACGTGGCCTCTCTTCCTAGGCCAGCCTGAGGACTCCAGAGCTCACCTGGGAGAGGGTTCGATCCCAGGTAGACCACGTCATCTGGCCTGATGGCAAGAGGGTGGTCCTGCTGGCAGAGGTATAGACAGATGGTACAGACACACCTAGTGGTGGGCAGGTCTCTGCTAACTGCTAATTAGCAAAACTAACTTTTCTGTCAGTGAATTAGTGGTTTTCGGTTAGCTGTGCCCACCACTGCCTACATCGTTCCCTGCCCTCGTTCTGACAAGTTTTTTCACATTTGACAGTCTTTCCGTTCCTCCCACATGTGTCATACTCCATAATGATACGATTAAGTAAGTTATTTTGTGTTTTGGGTGTAAATATGAATGGAAATTCAATGAGAATGGGCATTACCACTTCAGGCATATCAACGCTTTACCGATATCACTAGAACATAAGGAATTTACAAGCGAGAGGAGGCCATTCGGTCCATCAAGCTAGTTTGGGGAGAACTTAACTAATAGCTCAGAGTTGTTAAAATCTTATCTAGCTCTGATTTAAAGGAACCCCAGGTTTTAGCTTGCGCTACACTAGCAGGCAGACTATTCCATACTCTAACTAACGCTGTGTAAAGAAGTGTTTCCCCAAATTCAGTTTAAAATGTTCTCCCACTAATTTACACCTATGGCCACGAGTTCTAATATTTAAACTAATACTGAAGTAGCCATATAATACTGCATATTATAATAGTCTGTATTTCCCCCATGCGTTCTGTGCGGTCTCTCTCTCCCTAAGCAGCACTGTTCTGTTTGGTTCCTAAGGGCCGGCTTCTGAACTTAAGCTGCTCTACGGTTCCCACATTTGTTCTGTCGATCACCGCGACAACGCAGGTGAGCTCAGTGACCCCCCCCTAAAAAACGAAGCTTCTGAAATGCTGCAAGATGAGTGCTGACTGGCATTTACACGGGTGAGAGTCAAGCCTAGTGGGGGCTGTTTCCTGAGTAAATGACAGGGTTCCAGAAATACCGCTGCAAACGTCCTTTAAGCTACAGGGCAGCTGCTGCTTCAGTGTCAACAGGCCGTCGCCTGCATTGAACTACATTAAACCACTGACCAGACAGTGGAACTTGCTGCCCAGTGGAACTGCTCCCAACCCCCATATTCCAGAATTAACCACAGGCTGCATCATCACTACGCATTAATATATGGGCCATATCAAGTTTTGATTGATTGACTGATTGATTGACTGATTGATTGATTGATTGATTGATTGATTGATTGATTGATTGATTGATTGATTGATTGATTGATTGACACTTCTCCTTTTGATACATACTAAAGGGTTTGGACAAATTTTAAAAACCTAATTTTAAAAACCTAGAATCCTTTTATCAATAATCCAATACATAAAAATACAACAAATATAATATAACATAAAATAAATGTAATAAATGAAAATACATATTCATGTTCAATGGAAACATCTCTGCTATTTTGCAGGCATTGGCCCTGATTGAGCTGTACAATGCACCAGAAGGCCGTTATAAACAGGATGTCTACCTGCTGCCCAAGAAAATGGGTAAGAGCTGACAGCTGCAGCTCAGTGCTAGGAGAGCCGGGGTTCTCTCTTGGCATCAGGTCTGCTGGAGAGCCAAGGTTCTCTCTTGGCGTCAGGCCTTCTAGGAGAACCGGGGTTCTCTCTCGGCGTCAGGCCTGCTGGAGAGCCGAGGTTCTATCTTGGCGTCAGACCTAGGAGAGCTGGGGTTCTCTCTTGGCGTCAGGCCTGCTGGAGAGCCGAGGTTCTCTCTTGGCGTCAGGTCTTCTAGGAGAGCTGGGGTTCTCTCTTGGCGTCAGGCCTTCAACTTCCACACAATTTAAAAATCAAAAGAAAAAAAAGCTTAGTTTAAGTGTTATATGAAGTTTTGTCATTCAGACATGTCAGTGTCAAACACATTGTCTTTGGTTTACCATTGTTCCTAATTTTGTTGGTGCCAGTAGCTGGAGAGACTCGCAGTCACTCATCCCTGGATGTTAAGCAGACTTTAATAATACAGATTCTGAGCCGAGGCTCTGGGAAGAAAACAGAGACCAGGCGAGGAGCTACAGTAGTGGGGAAATGTAAAACACAAACAGAATATACCATCATTCAGTGGGCTGGATGCGGCCCGTAGGCCTTGAGTGCCTTGAGCGTGGCATTTGCAGAGTAGCTGATGAGTTAGTGCCACCTAGTGGTGCTGTTCTAATGTTGTGTTCCAGCTATACTGAAGGAGTCTGTCTGTTTTAGATGAATATGTTGCCAGCTTACACCTGCCCACCTTCGACGCCCACCTAACTGAACTTTCCGACGAGCAGGCCAAGTACTTGGGACTCAATAAGAATGGACCCTTTAAGCCCAACTACTACAGGTACTGGGCAAGAGCACATACCCTGCAGGCTTACTGCTGACATTCATCTAGGATCACGACCCCATCATAGGCAAAAACACTGCTAGAAAAACCTAACGATTTGCCCCGTACACTAACATACAAAACTAACAGCACACAGCAAAAAGCAACACACACCCAAAAACAGAGGCACGTAACAGACAATTGAAACGGTGGCCATGATATCCTGATAAAGCCCTCTTTGTGTCTGATTTTCAGATATTAATGTGCTTGGATTCCACCCTCATGAAAACAAAGCGCGGAACCTCTGGAAGAAGAGCACATGTTGTCATAATAGGAGAGAAGGCTACTATCATCACAATGATTGTTGCGCTGTTTCACTTTCGCTTTTTTGTAGAATGCAGCAAAGCACCTGCCATTAATCCAGGGTACTAAAAACAAACTACTGTACATGCCCCAAGATACACAGCTGTGTAAATATATCTGTAGAATTACTATGGGGGATTCAAGCATCACACATACACAAAGAAAGTAATCAACAATTATCTCTTTTTTAACAATTTCACATTTTTTATCCCAGTTAATATTTCTTTAAATATTTTAAATGTATTGTAAGATGCAGTTTAATATGAGCGTGAAATGGTGTCAAATGAGGATCTAGAGTTGCAGGGAGGAATTGATTGGGCTAACCCTTTATTGTGTATTCCTGTCAGTGCGGATTTTGTTCAAACCATATTTCTGGCGTGCCTTTTTTGCCTTTTTGTCCTTGTACTGCATTTTAAGCCACTGAATGAAAGCCATTGAGAATGAGCCTCATTATGATGGCCAGCTGTCTTCTGTCCTTATCTGCCATGGACCAATTTTTAAACCGTGTACTAAGAAGATCTCATTGTAAGTCATTTGCCAGTAAAGGTTTGCAAATGGCAGACTTTTCTCAAAAACAAGGACGGCCATGTTGCCTCTCTCATTTATCATTGGTGCGTTGTAGATTCCCAGCACCAAACTGCCATTCCTTGACTGAGGGAAGGAGTAATTAGTGAAGGAATCTTCACTACAAACTGCCTTCTGATGGATGTCTTCTAAGGCAGTGTTTCCCAACCCAGTCCTCGAAAAACCCCGGACAGTCCATGTTTTTGCTCCCTCCCAGCACTCAGCCAATCAGTGACACCGAATACCTGATACAGGTGCTGGGAGCTGAGAAGGAGCAAAAACGTGGACTGGCCGGGGTTCCCCGAGGACTGGGTTGTGAAACACTGTTCTAAGGGCAGCCCAGATGATTGTCAGTACATTTGCAAATCGTGCTTTTCATTTCCAGATGTTATTTTTATGATCATTTAAACACAGTTAGTGCTTCTCCATTTAGTTCTTACTGACTCATATAGTTTCCTACTATATCTTTCAAACAAGTAAAGCAATCTGATTGTCTGTCAGTCTACAAAAATGTGACACATTCAGAGAGCACATGGATGACACATTTTTACATGTATTTTGTTCTTAAGAATATAAATATATCACTGCAGTATTTTAACATTTTGTTTGCACATCAAGTTCATGGAATTTGCAGGAAGTAGAACTTTTAGCTGGTATCCATATCATGTCTATGAAACCATTAGATGATACTACGGAAGAATTCTTCATCCAGGGTGACATCAGGCTTAATATTTGCTTGTTGATTTGAAACGTGATACTGACTGATTAGTATATTAATTGCTAGCTGTAATACTGGACCCCACACTTTAAAAAATCATAGGAAATCCATGATCTGTATGCACTGACATCAGTGAACTTAAGTAAGTAAATATCAGCATATTACTATAAGCAAAAAAATAACATTTAAAACTATCAAAACATATTTTATGTATATGTTTCTCAAAATGCATCCCTTTTGTCCCCAAGAATTATTAGAGTATAAAGCAGGCAGTTTCATTCATTTCATTAGTCAATATTACAGTTTTTTTTCTTGCTGAAGAAGAACTTTTCCCTAATTTTGCAATACAATCCATAGCACTTGCATTGTAATTCAGTAACTGTAAAAAGCTGATGGCTTCTTGTTTGAAAAAAATAGACTTTTGATTTTTGTATTTTATATTTAGTTTTAACTATCTGAAAATGAAAAATTCCACCAAAATTCCTACTAAGGAACATGAGGTGACTAATCCTCACACGCCAGGTCTGCCTCGGGAGCTGCTGGGGGATTTACAGCCTGGGAACGGCATGCCCCCTCTGAGGGATTCCTGCTATTGTGCTTCTCAAAAAAGTATGCGATTTGGATTGGTTCCATCCAAAAATGGTAAAGCTATATAACAGGGTAGACAGCCATAAAAACTGCAATTTGTTTTAGACAATTAATAATTAAAATGTAACTTTATTTTGACAAGTTAACGTGCAGTTAAGAGAGAAGTGCCAGAGACTGCAGAAATGGAAGAAGGACCCTTTTGTGAAAACCAGTTATCACTGTGATGTAAAGCACTGGGCAGCCTTCTGCCTTTGCTCCATTTTTTATCTTAAATTTGGAATGCAAATTGATAGGATATACTTTGTGTACCAATAGCTTAGATGAGTTTTGTTCCCTCCAAAATATCATTTTAAATGACTATTACATATTAGTCATTTCAAAGCTTTGAAGAAAGACAAAGATTTGCCTAATAAATACTAAGTGTGACCCGGACTGTTATTTTGTCGTATTTATTTATCTGTGTGATATATACGATTTGTAATGTAAGTAACCAAACGCAGACCCACTGTTTATCCTGCATTCATCATCACACCAATAGTGCAGGTAAAATTAATCATGTTCATATTTGTCTTTAAATATCTTAATTATGAAATTCTTGACACAGCCACCAGGTGGTGTTGGAGTAAGAACAAATAATTTAACAGAACGAAAGTACTGATAATTAATGCAACAGATATAGGAATATGCATACACGAGCGACTTCGTTTCCATTACCACAGTGTTACCATACACCTTATTACCATCCTCGCTTAATACCTTAAAGATAATCTCCAGTCAGCTGTTACCGCGGGAATGTTTTTATTTTTTATTAATCTGTAGGGTTTGCAAACTACACCAACGCTTTTGGTGTCGCTGATTTTAGGTTTATACTAGTGTAAAATACACTTGCCGTAAGATTTCTTTGCGTCAGTCTGAAAGCGCGTCACACCAGATGCATGAGAGATTGAAACTTGGAATATTTAATCAAATCAAATCAAACATAATGCTAAGTTAGTACTACGTTAAAATATGTTCCTGACCGATAACATGCACCCACGATTAGGAACAGTCACCAGGCTGTCTCTGGCCCCGCCCCCTACACCCGGTTCCGCCGCCGCTTTTCCAGCATTTTCGCGAAAAGGCTGGTCGAGTCGGGAAACTTCGACGCGTTTCGTACCGCTCGTATGAGTCCGGCTGCTTCGGGACGAGCCGCGAGAGTTCGAGAAGAGCGGCAGGTGGGTATATAAGAGCGCGAGCCGGCTTCCCAGCTCAGTCCGAGACGCGGCTGGAAGCGAAGCGAGTGCGAGCGCAGATACCCCAGAGAGAAACCGCTGTAAGTATGATGGCAGAGATTTTCGGAATATTTGGCAGACTGTAATCATTTCCATTGCGAATAATATACGCGTTTCAAAGTGCTACATGTAGAATAGCGTTATGAAAGCAAATGTTAAAACATGTGTATGTCAGGACTTTCACTGAAAACAGCGGAGTAGGTATTCTAATGTTTTAAGATGAAAATAACGAAATCGTGTTCTTGTCGCTTTTCTAACTTTATGCGTGATTTAATGTTATCAGACAGGTGAACGATTATTGCTTACAGTAAAAATCTTCGCACAAAAACATATTTCTGTAATTTTTATTTATTAATAAGCAATTATATATTAGTATGTTTACATTTGAGTTTATGGTTTGTGTAAGTGTCATTTACAATATCGTGGACTAATTTGACTTCAGGCACCGCTAACGAACATGGTTAATTGTTTTGTTTTTATTTTTGTGTTTCAGGCAAAAACTTAATTTTCCCCAAACATTACTCAGTTGTTTCATTTTGCTATAGGAGACCTACGATGTCTTCAGCTAAAGGATTATCAATCGGCATCGACCTGGGCACCACCTACTCCTGTGTGGGGGTGTTTCAGCATGGAAAAGTGGAAATCATTGCCAACGACCAGGGCAACAGAACCACTCCCAGCTATGTGGCCTTCACAGACACCGAACGGCTCATCGGAGACGCCGCCAAGAACCAGGTGGCCATGAACCCCAATAACACCATCTTTGATGCCAAGCGGCTGATCGGCAGAAGGTTTGACGATCCTGTAGTGCAGTCCGACATGAAGCACTGGCCCTTCAAAGTGATCAGTGATGGAGGAAAGCCCAAAGTTGAGGTTGAGTACAAAGGAGAGACCAAGGCATTCTACCCAGAAGAAATCTCCTCCATGGTCCTGGTGAAAATGAAGGAGATTGCAGAAGCCTATCTGGGGCAAAGAGTGACAAATGCTGTCATCACTGTTCCCGCGTACTTCAATGATTCTCAGCGCCAAGCCACCAAGGATGCAGGAGTGATTGCTGGGCTGAACGTGTTGAGGATCATCAACGAGCCCACAGCGGCTGCGATCGCCTACGGCCTAGATAAAGGCAAGAGGGGGGAGCACAATGTCCTGATCTTTGACCTGGGTGGAGGCACCTTTGACGTGTCCATCCTGACCATCGAGGATGGCATCTTTGAGGTGAAGGCCACAGCGGGAGACACCCATCTGGGTGGCGAGGACTTTGACAATCGCATGGTCACTTACTTTGTGGAGGAGTTCAAGAGGAAATACAAGAAGGATATCAGTCAGAACAAAAGGGCGCTGAGGAGGCTGCGCACAGCATGTGAGAGGGCCAAGAGAACCTTGTCTTCCAGCTCCCAGGCCAGTATTGAGATTGACTCTCTGTTTGAAGGCATTGACTTCTACACATCAATCACCAGGGCACGCTTTGAGGAAATGAATTCTGACCTCTTCAGAGGAACTCTGGAACCTGTGGAAAAAGCCCTGAGAGATGCCAAGCTGGACAAGTCGCAGATCCACGACATAGTGCTGGTGGGAGGCTCCACTCGAATTCCCAAGATCCAGAAACTGCTGCAAGATTTCTTCAACGGCAGGGAGCTGAACAAGAGCATCAATCCGGACGAGGCAGTGGCCTACGGTGCAGCTGTTCAGGCAGCCATCCTAATGGGCGATACCTCTGAGAATGTTCAAGACTTACTTCTGCTGGATGTGGCTCCATTGTCTCTGGGCATCGAGACGGCGGGAGGAGTCATGACTGCTCTTATCAAACGTAACACTACCATTCCCAGCAAACAGACCCAGACTTTCACCACCTATGCTGACAACCAACCAGGGGTCTTGATCCAGGTGTATGAGGGAGAGCGAGCCATGACTAAGGACAACAACCTGCTGGGCAAGTTTGATCTCACCGGCATCCCTCCGGCCCCACGGGGGGTCCCCCAGATTGAGGTGACCTTCGACATTGATGCAAATGGCATTCTGAATGTGTCAGCAGTTGACAAGAGCACTGGAAAGGAGAACAAGATCACCATCACCAATGACAAGGGTCGTCTGAGCAAGGAGGATATAGAGCGGATGCTACAAGAGGCAGAGAGGTACAAAGCTGAGGACGACCTTCAGAGAGAGAAAATCGCTGCCAAGAACTCTCTGGAATCATACGCCTTCAACATGAAGAGCAGCGTGGAGGATGAGAACCTGAAAGGCAAGATTAGTGAGGATGACAAGAAAAAGGTCATTGACAAGTGCAACGAGGCCGTCACTTGGCTGGAGAACAATCAGCTGGCTGAGAAGGAAGAATATGAACATCAGCTGAAGGAGCTGGAGAAAGTGTGCAGCCCCATTGTCACCAAGCTGTACCAGGGAGGGATGCCAGCTGGGAGCTGTGGCAGTCAGGCTCGGTCAACTTCTGCGTCCAGCTCTCAGGGCCCAACCATTGAAGAGGTGGATTAAACATTGCAAAATTTTGTACAACAGAATTGTAATTACACTCTTTATCTTTAAAGTTTCAACTATTTTATGTAAAAGAATTATTTAAGCTATTGTACCTTTATTTCCAGATTACAGAAAATGTACCTTTTTATAAGTACAGAAAATGCCTTAATTGAGTGTTGTTTACCATTTTCTTTAATCCTGAATAAGGTTAATTAAAAGATATATATATATATTTCAAACTTTCAAAGATGTGTGGCCAGTTAATTGTGCCGCAATTCCTTACTGTCTGTGCCAGGCTCTTAAATAACAGATATTGTCATTTTGATTTCTTTGGATAAACATTGGCTTCATTTATATTGTTATTGCTTTATCGACAGACCATCATACGTTTTAGACATTATAATAATGACACTTTATTAATCCCCATGGGGAAATTCTCTCTTTGCCTGCCCCCTCCTACTCTCCGTGACACGCAAACACATATGTAGAAAAACGGCAGCTTGGCAGCCGAGGCCGGACTTAAACCGGTGACTCTCTGATCTCAGGCACAGAAGCCACATGCGGTCTCATTATCTGACGGCCATTTGCCTACCCGGATATAAGCTCTCTGAAGATGAATGGATGTATAATTTAGGTCAATTCCACCTATTTTCTGAACCTACTTGTCCTATTCAGGGTTGTGGGTGGTTTTCAACCCATCTCAGGGGCTACGGGCACAAAGCAGAGAACAACTCAGGATGGGGCACCAACCCATCTCAGGGGCTACAGGAACAAAGCAGGGAACAACTCAGGATGGGGCACCAACCCATCACAGGGGCTACGGGCACAAAGCAGGGAACAGCTCAGGATGGGGCACCAACCCATCTCAGGGGCTACGGGCACAAAGCAGGGAACAGCTCAGGATGGGGCACCAACCCATCTCAGGGGCTACGGGCACAAAGCAGGGAACAGCTCAGGATGGGGCACCAACCCATCACAGGGGCTACGGGCACAAAGCAGGGAACAGCTCAGGATGGGGCACCAACCCATCTCAGGGGCTACGGGCACAAAGCAGGGAACAGCTCAGAATGGGGCACCAACCCATCTCAGGGGCTACGGGCACAAAGCAGGGAACAACTCAGGATGGGGCACCAACCCATCACAGGGCACATTCATACACACCTATGGGCAATTTGGGAAGACCAGTCAGCCTCAGCTCTGGGGGTAAACCAGAGCACCCAGAGGAAACCTCATGACAACACTGAGAGAACCTGCAAACTCCACACACACACGGCACTGTGGCAAAGACTCAAACCCGGGTCCCTGAGGTGTGAGAAAGCACACTGTTATCCACTGCACCACCATGCCACCCCATTTAGTTCACTTATGCCATGTAAATCGTTACAGACAAAATGTTCTTGTTCCTTTAAGTGTTAGTAAGCCCAATTTGTTCACCAATCCCAGCGGGTATATTGCGTTATATTCGATGACATCGGAAAGAGTTTGATGTTGGAGGGAACACAATAATTTAAATGTAGAGATCTATTTATATAGGGACAAATTAAGCCATATTAAATACTGGGGATACTGTCATAACACGTGGACCCGTATGTAATGAACATGTGTATAAAAAACATTATAAACAGTTCCTAATTACTAAATGCAATCTAGTGCGTTACCCAGCAACGTATCTTCTCACTTTTTTACACGGCGACCACCCTTCAGTTGAGCTGTTTCACTTTCGCTTTTTTGTAGAATGCAGCAAAGCACCTGCCATTAATCCAGGGTACTAAAAACAAACTACTGTACATGCCCCAAGATACACAGCTGTGTAAATATATCGGTAGAATTACTATGGGGGATTCAAGCATCACACATACACAAAGAAAGTAATCAACAATTATCTCTTTTTTAACAATTTCACATTTTTTATCCCAGTTAATATTTCTTTAAATATTTTAAATGTATTGTAAGATGCAGTTTAATACGAGCGTGAAATGGTGTCAAATGAGGATCTAGAGTTGCAGGGAGGAATTGATTGGGCTAACCCTTTATTGTGTATTCCTGTCAGTGCGGATTTTGTTCAAACCATATTTCTGGCGTGCCTTTTTTGCCTTTTTGTCCTTGTACTGCATTTTAAGCCACTGAATGAAAGCCATTGAGAATGAGCCTCATTATGATGACCAGCTGTCTTCTGTCCTTATCTGCCATGGACCAATTTTTAAACCGTGTACTAAGAAGATCTCATTGTAAGTCATTTGCCAGTAAAGGTTTGCAAATGGCAGACTTTTCTCAAAAACAAGGATGGCCATGTTGCCTCTCTCATTTATCATTGGTGCGTTGTAGATTCCCAGCACCAAACTGCCATTCCTTGACTGAGGGAAGGAGTAATTAGTGAAGGAATCTTCACTACAAACTGCCTTCTGATGGATGTCTTCTAAGGCAGTGTTTCCCAACCCAGTCCTCGAAAAACCCCAGACAGTCCACGTTTTTGCTCCCTCCCAGCACTCAGCCAATCAGTGACACCGAATACCTGATACAGGTGCTGGGAGCTGAGAAGGAGCAAAAACGTGGACTGGCCGGGGTTCCCCGAGGACTGGGTTGTGAAACACTGTTCTAAGGGCAGCCCAGATGATTGTCAGTACATTTGCAAATCGTGCTTTTCATTTCCAGATGTTATTTTTATGATCATTTAAATTTGATCACACAGTTAGTGCTTCTCCATTTAGTTCTTACTGACTCATATAGTTTCCTACTATATCTTTCAAACAAGTAAAGCAATCTGATTGTCTGTCAGTCTACAAAAATGTGACACATTCAGAGAGCACATGGATGACACATTTTTACATGTATTTTGTTCTTAAGAATATAAATATATCACTGCAGTATTTTAACATTTTGTTTGCACATCAAGTTCATGGAATTTGCAGGAAGTAGAACTTTTAGCTGGTATCCATATCATGTCTATGAAACCATTAGATGATACTATGGAAGAGTTCTTCATCCGGGGTGACATCAGGCTTAATATTTGCTTGTTGATTTGAAACGTGATACTGACTGATTAGTATATTAATTGCTAGCTGTAATACTGGACCCCACACTTTAAAAAATCATAGGAAATCCATGATCTGTATGCACTGACATCAGTGAACTTAAGTAAGTAAATATCAGCATATTACTATAAGCAAAAAAATAACATTTAAAACTATCAAAACATATTTTATGTATATGTTTCTCAAAATGCATCCCTTTTGTCCCCAAGAATTATTAGAGTATAAAGCAGGCAGTTTCATTCATTTCATTAGTCAATATTACAGTTATCTTGCTGAACTTTTCCCTAATTTTGCAATACAATCCATAGCACTTGCATTGTAATTCAGTAACTGTAAAAAGCTGATGGCTTCTTGTTTGAAAAAAATAGACTTTTGATTTTTGTATTTTATATTTAGTTTTAACTATCTGAAAATGAAAAATTCCACCAAAATTCCTACTAAGGAACATGAGGTGACTAATCCTCACACGCCAGGTCTGCCTCGGGAGCTGCTGGGGGATTTACAGCCTGGGAACGGCATGCCCCCTCTGAGGGATTCCTGCTATTGTGCTTCTCAAAAAAGTATGCGATTTGGATTGGTTCCATCCAAAAATGGTAAAGCTATATAACAGGGTAGACAGCCATAAAAACTGCAATTTGTTTTAGACAATTAATAATTAAAATGTAACTTAATTTTGACAAGTTAACGTGCAGTTAAGAGAGAAGTGCCAGAGACTGCAGACATGGAAGAAGGACCCTTTTGTGAAAACCAGTTATCACTGTGATGTAAAGCACTGGGCAGCCTTCTGCCTTTGCTCCATTTTTTATCTTAAATTTGGAATGCAAATTGATAGGATATACTTTGTGTACCAATAGCTTAGATGAGTTTTGTTCCCTCCAAAATATCATTTTAAATGACTATTACATATTAGTCATTTCAAAGCTTTGAAGAAAGACAAAGATTTGCCTAATAAATACTATGTGTGACCCGGACTGTTATTTTGTCATATTTATTTATCTGTGTGATATATACGATTTGTAATGTAAGTAACCAAACGCAGACCCACTGTTTATCCTGCATTCATCATCACACCAATAGTGCAGGTAAAATTAATCATGTTCATATTTGTCTTTAAATATCTTAATTATGAAATTCTTGACACAGCCACCAGGTGGTGTTGGAGTAAGAACAAATAATTTAACAGAACGAAAGTACTGATAATTAATACAACAGATATAGGAATATGCATACACGAGCGACTTCGTTTCCATTACCACAGTGTTACCATACACCTTATTACCATCCTCGCTTAATACCTTAAAGATAATCTCCAGTCAGCTGTTACCGCGGGAATGTTTTTATTTTTCCCCCATTTCCGTATCGATGTTACTGTTTTTCTCATTCTCGTCCAGGCTTCTACACAGCAGTACACGCGATTATACAGTATATAACAGTATGTCCACATACCAAGACACCGCTATATCACTGATGGTCATCAACGTTGACTGGGCACTGCGATGCCGTTCTGACCTTGTGTGAGACTGTATGGTACAATGCGAATTATTATATGAAATGTATAATGTACGATACGGTTCATCTTTTTTATAGGACTGACCACGTATAACAGGGGAACTTTAGCGGGGAAATGTCACCTGAAGGCTCCCTGCTTTTCCTGCATATCCGGGAAAAGACAGGAAGGATCATTGATCATGATCTCATCTTAAGTTTTGAATAGACATTAGTGGATTTGTTTCTGACGTATGAATATCTTAGACGGTTGTTACTCTTCTCTAAAAATAATTTTAATCATGCAACAAATAAATAGATTTTTAATATAATTGCGTTTCTACATAACAGTTAAAGACACTTCGGGCATGTAAATGGAGAAAGAAACTATAGTTATACCGAATCTTATACACATAATATCAAGGTTACCAGCTTTGGTTAGCTGACCGGAGTGAGACGTTCAATTCGAGACAAGTCTGCACACCCAGACACAAGCACTTATATGTATGTAAAAGATGTATTACCTTTTAAATAATCTGTAGGATTTGCAAACTACACCAACGCTTTTGGTGACGCTGATTTTAGGCTTATACTAGTGTAAAATACACTTGCCGTAAGATTTCTTTGCGTCAGTCTGAAAGCGCGTCACACCAGATGCATGAGAGATTGAAACTTGGAATATTTAATCAAATCAAATCAAACATAATGCTAAGTTAGTACTACGTTAAAATATGTTTCTGACCGATAACATGCACTCAAGATTAGGAACAGTCACCAGGCTGTCTCTGGCCCCGCCCCCTACACCCGGTTCCGCCCCTCGCTTTTCCAGCATTTTCGCGAAAAGGCTCGTCGAGTCGGGAAACTTCGACTCGTTTCGGCTCGTATGAGTCCGGCTGCTTCGGGACGAGCCGCGAGAGTTCGAGAAGAGCGGCAGGTGGGTATATAAGAGCGCAAGCCGGCTTCCCAGCGCAGACCGAGACGCGGCTGGAAGCGAAGTGAGTGCGCGCGCAGATACCCCAGAGAGAAACCACTGTAAGTATGATGGCAGAGATTTTCGGAATATTTGGCAGACTGTAATCATTTCCATTGCGAATAATATACGCGTTTCAAAGTGCTAAATGTAGAATAGCGTTATGAAAGCAAATGTTAAAACGTGTATATCAGGACTTTCACTGAATGCTGCGGAGTAGGTATTCTAATGTTTTAAGATGAAAATAACGAAATCGTGTTCTTGTCGCTTTTCTAACTTTATGCGTGATTTAATGTTATCAGACAGGTGAACGATTATTTCTTACAGTAAAAATCTTCGCACAAAAACATATTTCTGTAATTTTTATTTATTAATAAGCAATTATATATTAGTATGTTTAAATTTGAGTTCATGGTTTGTGTAAGTGTCATTTACAATATCGTGGACTAATTTGACTTCAGGCACCGCTAACGAACATGGTTAATTGTTTTGTTTTTATTTTTGTGTTTCAGGCAAAAACTTAATTTTCCCCAAACATTACTCATTTGTTTCATTTTGCTATAGGAGACTTACGATGTCTTCAGCTAAAGGATTATCAATCGGCATCGACCTGGGCACCACCTACTCCTGCGTGGGGGTGTTTCAGCATGGAAAAGTGGAAATCATTGCCAACGACCAGGGCAACAGAACCACTCCCAGCTATGTGGCCTTCACAGACACCGAACGGCTCATCGGAGACGCCGCCAAGAACCAGGTGGCCATGAACCCCAATAACACCATCTTTGATGCCAAGCGGCTGATCGGCAGAAGGTTTGACGATCCTGTAGTGCAGTCCGACATGAAGCACTGGCCCTTCAAAGTGATCAGCGATGGAGGAAAACCCAAAGTTGAGGTTGAGTACAAAGGAGAGACCAAGGCATTCTACCCAGAAGAAATCTCCTCAATGGTCCTGGTGAAAATGAAGGAGATTGCAGAAGCCTATCTGGGGCAAAGAGTGACAAATGCTGTCATCACTGTTCCCGCGTACTTCAATGATTCTCAGCGCCAAGCCACCAAGGATGCAGGAGTGATTGCTGGGCTGAACGTGTTGAGGATCATCAACGAGCCCACAGCAGCTGCGATCGCCTACGGCCTAGATAAAGGCAAGAGGGGGGAGCACAATGTCCTGATCTTTGACCTGGGTGGGGGCACCTTTGACGTGTCCATCCTGACCATCGAGGATGGCATCTTTGAGGTGAAGGCCACAGCGGGAGACACCCATCTGGGTGGCGAGGACTTTGACAATCGCATGGTCAGTCACTTTGTGGAGGAGTTCAAGAGGAAATACAAGAAGGATATCAGTCAGAACAAAAGGGCGCTGAGGAGGCTGCGCACAGCATGTGAGAGGGCCAAGAGAACCTTGTCTTCCAGCTCCCAGGCCAGTATTGAGATTGACTCTCTGTTTGAAGGCATTGACTTCTACACATCAATCACCAGGGCACGCTTTGAGGAAATGAATTCTGACCTCTTCAGAGGAACTCTGGAACCTGTGGAAAAAGCCCTGAGAGATGCCAAGCTGGACAAGTCGCAGATCCACGACATAGTGCTGGTGGGAGGCTCCACTCGAATTCCCAAGATCCAGAAACTGCTGCAAGATTTCTTCAACGGCAGGGAGCTGAACAAGAGCATCAATCCGGACGAGGCAGTGGCGTACGGTGCAGCTGTTCAGGCAGCCATCCTAATGGGAGATACCTCTGAGAATGTTCAAGACTTACTTCTGCTGGATGTGGCTCCATTGTCTCTGGGCATCGAGACGGCGGGAGGAGTCATGACTGCTCTTATCAAACGTAACACTACCATTCCCAGCAAACAGACCCAGACTTTCACCACCTATGCTGACAACCAACCAGGGGTCTTGATCCAGGTGTATGAGGGAGAGCGAGCCATGACTAAGGACAACAACCTGCTGGGCAAGTTTGATCTCACCGGCATCCCTCCGGCCCCACGGGGGGTCCCCCAGATCGAGGTGACCTTCGACATTGATGCCAATGGCATTCTGAATGTGTCAGCAGTTGACAAGAGCACTGGAAAGGAGAACAAGATCACCATCACCAATGACAAGGGTCGTCTGAGCAAGGAGGATATAGAGCGGATGCTACAAGAGGCAGAGAGGTACAAAGCTGAGGACGACCTTCAGAGAGAGAAAATCGCTGCCAAGAACTCTCTGGAATCATACGCCTTCAACATGAAGAGCAGCGTGGAGGATGAGAACCTGAAAGGCAAGATTAGTGAGGATGACAAGAAAAAGGTCATTGACAAGTGCAACGAGGCCGTCACTTGGCTGGAGAACAATCAGCTGGCTGAGAAGGAAGAATATGAACATCAGCTGAAGGAGCTGGAGAAAGTGTGCAGCCCCATTGTCACCAAGCTGTACCAGGGAGGGATGCCAGCTGGGAGCTGTGGCAGTCAGGCTCGGTCAACTTCCGCGTCCAGCTCTCAGGGCCCAACCATTGAAGAGGTGGATTAAACATTGCAAAATTTTGTACAACAGAATTGTAATTACACTCTTTATCTTTAAAGTTTCAACTATTTTATGTAAAAAAAATTATTTAAGCTATTGTACCTTTATTTCCAGATTACAGAAAATGTACCTTTTTATAAGTACAGAAAATGCCTTAATTGAGTGTTGTTTACCATTTTCTTTAATCCTGAATAAGGTTAATTAAAAGATATATATATATATATATATTTCAAACTTTCAAAGATGTGTGGCCAGTTAATTGTGCCGCAATTCCTTACTGTCTGTGCCAGGCTCTTAAATAACAGATATTGTCATTTTGATTTCTTTGGATAAACATTGGCTTCATTTATATTGTTATTGCTTTATCGACAGACCATCATACGTTTTAGACATTATAATAATGACACTTTATTAATCCCCATGGGGAAATTCTCTCTTTGCCTGCCCCCTCCTACTCTCCGTGACACGCAAACACATATGTAGAAAAACGGCAGCTTGGCAGCCAAGGCCGGACTTAAACCGGTGACTCTCTGATCTCAGGCACAGAAGCCACATGCGGTCTCATTATCTGACGGCCATTTGCCTACCCAGATATAAGCTCTCTGAAGATGAATGGATGTATAATTTAGGTCAATTCCACCTATTTTCTGAACCTACTTGTCCTATTCAGGGTTGTGGGTGGTCTTCAGCCCATCTCTGGGGCTACGGGCACAAAGCAGGGAACAACTCAGGATGGGGCACCAACCCATCTCTGGGGCTACGGGCACAAAGCAGGGAACAACTCAGGATGGGGCACCAACCCATCTCTGGGGCTACGGGCACAAAGCAGGGAACAACTCAGGATGGGGCACCAACCCATCTCAGGGGCTACAGGCACAAAGCAGGGAACAGCTCAGGATGGGGCACCAACCCATCTCAGGGCACATTCATACACACCTATGGGCAATTTGGTAAGAGCAGTCAGCCTCAGCTCTGGGGGTAAACCAGAGCACCCAGAGGAAACCTCATGACAACACTGAGAGAACCTGCAAACTCCACACACACACGGCACTGTGGCAAAGACTCAAACCCGGGTCCCTGAGGTGTGAGAAAGCACACTGTTATCCACTGCACCACCATGCCACCCCATTTAGTTCACTTATGCCATGTAAATCGTTACAGACAAAATGTTCTTGTTCCTTTAAGTGTTAGTAAGCCCAATTTGTTCACCAATCCCAGCAGGTATATTGCGTTATATTCGATGACATGGGAAAGAGTTTGATGTTGGAGGGAACACAATAATTTAAATGTAGAGATCTATTTATATAGGGACAAATTAAGCCATATTAAATACTGGGGATACTGTCATAACACGTGGACCCGTATGTAATGAACATGTGTATAAAAAACATTATAAACAGTTCCTAATTACTAAATGCAATCTAGTGCGTTACCCAGCAACGTATCTTCTCACTTTTTTACACGGCGACCACCCTTCAGTTTCACAGAAGATTTGAGGTGTAATATTATTGTTCACCACAAGGTGGAAGCATAATATCGTGTTCCGCAAAGACCAAAATAAAGTGCAGCTTTTGCTTCTCAGTCCATTGAGGATAATACACACACAGATAGAGGAAATTGCAACTGTAATATAGCGTGTACAGATGGAAAACAACGTATTTTTATCATGAAAAACAATTTTGGCAGATTTATACTGGACGGGATGCCAGTCCATCATGGACCTGTGAACATATATACACACAAGCACAATCATACTCTCTGGGCAATTTAGTCACGTTAATTACCCAAATTATATGTCTTTAGTCTCAACTAAATAATTTAGGTGCGACTGAAACCATTATTTATCAACAATAAATAGTTATATTATTTATACATGATATTATATTATGTGATATTATATTATGCGATATTATATTGTATCATGTAACATAATATTATATTATATTGCAGACATATATACCAACACAGTTGCCCTGCACTTCAGCACTCCACAGGCCTCCCTCCCCTGCTATATTACTTCTGCGCTGCTTCGTGGCTTTTCGCGCCGCGCCGCGCCCCCCGCTTTCCGCCACAGCGCCCCTGGCGGCCGTGAGCGTAACCGGCCCGGCAGACAGTGATTCGCCGCCGGGAGCCTCGTCGTGTGAGTCATTCAGCTCCAGCGAGCAGCTCCGCCGAGTGTCGGGATGTGACCCCGGAACAGGACGCCTCTTCTCTAACAACACACCATTCAAATAAAACGGACCCAATAAAGGGGCTGATCTCGATCAGGAGAGGTAAGACATTTAATGGCCGCTGTCCGCCTGTAAAATGCCGCGTCCGACGGGGATCCGCCACTCCGCTGTAGCTACACAGGAATTTAAGGCAGATTTTTTTGCACCTGGATTGTACTCAAAGCAACTTCATTGATGGCTTTTGTCTAGCGCATACTTTCACTGCGAAGCGAAGAACGTGGTTTCTCCGGATCGCCAGCGACAATAGGCGAAGTTTGCACACATGTGAGATAAACAGGAGGGTTTATCCAGCTGCCGCCTGAGTTTTATTCCTTCGATCAGTGAAAATGTTGCATGCGGTGCGTGCGGTCGGCGTTCAGCAATCGGCCGATTGCGCCGGGAGACGGGAAACCGGCGCTAGCTGCGGCATTTCCACGGATAACCGACCAGCTAGCTGCGGCATTTCCACGGATAACCGGCCAGCTAGCTGCTCTCCTCTCCTGCGCTGCCGCAACTGCATACTATTAATTCGCCTTAATTATTACTTAGCGATATTGCAGACTTTATACAGTGCGGGTAGCACTGCACTGCACTGGATGCACGGGCCGTGCTCTTATGCAGTGGTCCAGTGTGCTGTCTTTTTTGTTTTGTTGTATTTGCACACCGTCGGGCTATGTTGTCGCACACTGTAATACTTTCCTCCTATTTCGTAGCCATATATACATTATTTTGGCCCACACTATGTTCCTGTACTGATCAGTTTTTGCCAGTGGATTAATAAGAATAAAAATAATAATAATCGTATAAGATTTATACTTCGGTAGTATACTAGGCAGTTCAAATCAGGTAGGCAATCTGAGTTCTCGGGTTAAATAGCGTAACCTTAGTCTCCATCTGTATTTCATTTTTTTCCATGACACTTAAATGCTGCTTCATTCGGATTCAGAAACACAACTGGACTCAAAGTAACACTGTGTCCCGTAAATAAATAATCCAGCGTTCCGTTTCTCATGATTGTCAAGATTTCCTGGATACCAGCAGATATGGAAAACCGAATTTCTGACTGAATGAAGTTTTGATAAATGTAGGCCTCTTCCGTTATGAAAAATCAGACCTGCACTTTAAGCAAACGGTGCTGTGTCTTGTTACCTTGTATCTTACAATTCATATGTAGTGAGTTATTTACATTTAACCATATTCAGCATGTAAGACGACTCATCTTGAGTCATGTTATGGTTCATTTTCTTATTTTTATTCATTGAGTTGACATTCTTTTGTTGCATGTGAGCACGTGGACTCCTCAAGTTGAAAGCTGGGATTAAATAGGCGGAGTGCAGATGAGTTCGCTTGGCTGTTTTAGCTGACCGAGCCCCTTTGAGTCATCGCTCTGAGAGAGAACGGGGCTTGGACAGACAGGGTTGTCAGGGCGTACTGGAATGAGGCATTGCGCTGACACAGCCCGTGTGACACTGTCAGGGAGCCCAGGAGATTCCTTGGCCAGCTCTGAAGCGTGTGACTTGCCCGAGCTTGTGGCACTCGCTGGGTGTGAGTGTAGGGTGCGGTTTCCAGGGAAGGCTTTGGGCGGCCTGTCGGGCTCGCTGAAGGCTCTCTGGCTCGCCTCTTCTGCATGATTCCCTTGAACGCAGCAAGATCCTTGGCGTGCCAGGTGTTTCCCCCCCCCCCCTCCAAAAAAAAAAAAAAGTCCCAGCTGTCCCTGGGTAAATGGGGAGTCTGTGGGTCCCATTTGTCCCATTCCTAATTAGCTGGCTGTCTTTTATTTCATCAGGAAGATGCCTTTCTGAGGATCACAGACACACTCTTACCCCCCCCCCCCCCCCCCCGTCACAAGTATCTGTCTGAAGGAGCGGGGCCAGTTTTTAGTGAAAATTGCATTTTGAGCTAAAATGTGAGGGATGCTTGGGGGGGTGGTGGTGGGTGGTGGTGGGCTTAAAATGACATTTATAGTAAAGTGCAGTAATGAACGTGTCCACAAACTGGTATTTAGCGCGTAATTTGTATTTAAAAGCGAATCATGTGCTTTAAGAGATTTGCGAGAAGCCCTCTTTCGCCAGCAGCTGTGGAGGCTGCCATCCGCGGGGGTTTTCCCATCCGTAGCATCCTCTCCGTTTCTGTAGAATCTTTTGCCTGAGCTTTTTAGTTTTATGTTTCCAGGCTTTGCAAAATACTGTTTGCTATTCTGATTCAACATTTTCCCCCAGTCCCCTGGCCTAGGAAATATGTATGAATGAGCAAGCCTGGGGCCTGTATCACAAAACTGGTTTAACAAAGTCAGGGTTAGAACATATGTTTCATGTTAACAAAACCAAACCAATGCAGTCCAAGATAAACAATATGGCAATGCTGATTATCAGCACTCTGTCGAGTCCTGTGTTGTGTGCAGCGACCAGCCAGCCAGATATGCATGAATCACAACTGGACGACGTATTTCAGTGGAGAGGAACAGATTTTTTTTTTTGTGGTAAAATATGAAGAATTCAAAGGTGGGACAGTGGCGAAAAGCTACAATGTGGCTGTTGCCAGAACTGGAAAGGTGTACGTACAGTGTGATTGTCATTAAGAAAATGCAGATAATTTTTTATTTTCAAAAATGTACTTTGTGGGTTTCGTAATTATTCTTAGTCTTTTTATTTTCATTCCCTTTTTACTATTCAGTATTAAAGGAACTTGCCCCTCTTCAGAACACATTAAATGTTTCTTTCTCCATCACACACACACACACACACACACACCATGCGTTTGTGGTTATAGCAAACAACAATAGTGTTGACATATTTTAGGAGAGCAAAATCCATGTTCAGTTATAGTTATACCAACAACAGTGGCAGTGCCAGGGGGGAGCCTGGGGGACTCTAGCCCCTCCCACAATGACCACTGCACCCCAATAACTGGTTTCTTTTTTTTCTTTTAAAATGTCTGAAACATCTGTAAATGACGAGAGAAAGGCAGTGAAATACCATTATGTCTTATGCCGTTTCAGTCTTGAGAAAATGATATGTTCTTATGATAGAGGAATTATTTTTTCCGGATCTCGGGGCTATTTGATTCAGAAGGACTGTAGCTTGTATGCAGTTTGATGGACTTGGACAGAGAGAAGTTTGATGCTTATCTTCACAGCCGTAATTTCCTCTTGGTCCCAGTGGTGATCAGATTGGCTGTATTTTTATGCGGCTTTCAGGAATTTATTCACGATATAAAGCTTTGAGGAATGTCAGTGTCAGTTTACACTCACACACAAGCCCACGCTGTCCCTGGGTTATCAAATTCTGCCTTTACAATGATTTTTTTTAAATTATGCATAGATCTTAGTAATTACACTGTATAAATATTATATAATATGAATACACAGCCTGACTGCTGTGACCGTGCGTCCCGCTAAGGCGACCAGCTCTGTGACGTCAGAGACATGATCACCTGTGCTTGGTTACCTAGCAATCCAGCTTCATGCTCCAGGCCCCAGCTACTGTCCTGGGTCCGTTTGATAGTAAACAGTGGGTACAATATGGTCAGCTGTGTGGTATGCCTGTGTGCCCCCCCCCCACGGGACTGTACACTTCCACAGGAGGTCTCCGAAGCATTGGGCTGGGTTGTGAAAAGACAGGGGAGTTTATGGCGGGTGCCATGCTCTGTGTGGGGGTGCTGAAAATGCACGTCATGTGACACTGGTGAGCTCTGACCTACTTCTCAGTCCTTTTCACCCCTCCCCCCCCCGGCAAGCCTCATTGTTGCCTCGGCGACCCGTTGACATCATGTCTCCCTCATACCCCGTCTCCGTGTGAGTGGGAGATGCTGTGGCTGCATCGCTTCACAGCTGGAGTGTCTAACTTTGGCGTAGATCCAGTCAAAGGTCGATTCCCTCGGTAGAAAAACGTCCACTAATGGCTTTTTTGCGTGCAGAGTGCCCTGTTCTGGCCGTGTGTGGCTCTTACTCTGGATGCTCATGGATGCTCATGTTTTCAGCACTTGGGGTGAATCCTTTCCTCTTGCGTGTTCATAACAATCATAATGAACATAGTTGGATCAGCCTGGTTTCAGATGTTTCACCTGCTAGAACGCGCCTGCTGGCCTGGGATTCTCACCATAAGGTGGGGAGGTTTTCAAAGCTCTTTTAAGACGCAGCACTCACAGGGTTTTCCTGTAGCTTAACCAGCTACCTACTGGGGCTTACTGCTACCAAGAGGATTTTGAATTCAGAATCTTTATGCCCCCGCTAACATTAGAAAACTGAGGTCGATAGACTGTGAAGAACAAGTCCTTGATTCCATGCTGACAATGTTGGGCACCACTGCAGTCTTCTCTGCAGAAACAGGGCTGTGGATTTTACCAAACTATGAATTTACTATTTTCTGAAAAACACCGTTTCAAAAAGTGTAATTTGGGTAAAACATTCTTCCACATCACATTCATCAACCATGCAGTGACGCGTGAAGGACACCTCTAAGAGTAACGATGTGTTTAACTAGGACCAGATGGATATTTGGAGGTGATCTGGTCTGTGGTTATTCATATAAAACAGGGACATCCATATAATCACGGATTAAATATTTGTCTTGCACTGTGTGTCCATTTTGTATATTTAATATTTAAATATTCGCCTGACACTATGTGCTATGAACTCGTTATAAAGTCACAGTTCAGCCTGATTTAAAGAAAAATCCTAAATCACCCTTACGGCAAGCACGATAACTGGAGGTACTGAATAGGAACCAATCTGACCTGGTATCTTTTGGCAGAGGATGCTTTTACAGTGCGCACACACACACAGCAATGCACATTCATAGAAGAATATCTTTGTATATGGGCCCAAGTAGACCCGTTTCTGAAATCTTATCGTACGGTTCGTCACGGTTCAGCTTATCGGTTAGCTTCCATTGCTTCTCTTACCGTAAAATCGTACATATTTACCAGTTAGATATTTGAGACATGGTTTTGCAGGAGCTGAGTTGCCGAACTTACCAGAATTGATCTGTTCTCCACAACTAGTTGTCAGGTGTATTAAATATGAATTATGTACAGTACAAGTTATGTGCAGTTATATAGTGTTTGCTGTGATTGAGTGGGATTTGTAGAAAGGATCAGTTTTGTGCCAAAAAATGTGTAAATCTTTAAATGGTAAATTTCACAGTTTGAATGCCAGTGTATCAAAATTAGCTTTACAGTTATAAAGGGAAACGCCCTCTGATTTTACCTGTGTGGGGTTTGGGAAGGTTAACTCTCACTCTGGCAGCTGTGCTGTAGTTATGGTGAGTGGCTGGTTTGTCATTAGAACTGGGTATAGATATACTGGAATTTAGTTCTTATATATAATGTGCTTTTTTTTTTTTTGCTGGTAAGTCTTCAGTCTCTGGCCTAGAAGCCTTTGATTCAAGCCATCGCTATAAATAGCCGCTCTGGATTCTCGGTCTGCTCTGGGGTTGGATAAGACCTGTGCCGATGCAGCGTGTTTGCCGACGGCCACTGGTCACTCAGTTAGGGACCTTGGGGGAGGGGGAGGATATGTGGGTTTGTTTGTCCGTTGTACTGGTGTCTGGCCTTGTCTTGTCAGAGCTGTGGGGGGTCGTGTCAGTCCCCAGTTCAGCAAGCGGGAGGCTGGAAGCTAGAGGCTGTTCGCCTTGCAGGCATCAGGCTGCCGTGACACTAATGGGTCAGTTAGATTAAAGACGGACGTTTACGGACGTTGTTCTTTGTTACTGAGGTACTGTAACTTAATTTGGCTTTTGAGGCTTGAAACGGTTTTAATCTGCAGTTTAATATAAAGACATACGGGCAGCGCCCTGGTTAAACATGTCCGACTTACGGACGGCACGTACTTATAGGAACGGACTGACTTCAGCGGTTCGTTGGTTCGAGGCTCAGTACGGTACCGTTTGTCGCTACTTAGACAGTAATAATGAAACTATCATTTATGTATTATTCTCCCGACGTGCCTATGAATTCCACGTAATGGCAGCTCTGGGGAATGGATCTCATTCGCCACCTGGAGACGGTCTGCTTTGGGTTCTTCTCCAACTCATTCTTTTTTATTT
This sequence comes from Brienomyrus brachyistius, assembly GCF_023856365.1. Taxonomy (NCBI): domain Eukaryota; kingdom Metazoa; phylum Chordata; class Actinopteri; order Osteoglossiformes; family Mormyridae; genus Brienomyrus; species Brienomyrus brachyistius. The sequence goes on from NW_026042349.1 coordinate 1,044,173, forward strand.
GGACTGATTGGCTCAGTATCTTTCTGAGCTCTTTCTTTGGAAATAAACCACCGTTTGTTTGACATTTGCACAGTGACAGCTGTGGAATCTTATCATTCTGAAGACTGATTTACGACCTGAGAATTTTAAACAAAAATATACCTATTACTCATTATAATTAGCCGATTGTTGGGATGCTTTTTTCCACACATTTCCTTTTAACCTCTTAATGAACCATCCATACTGTTGGCTAATTGAGTAAATTACTTTCACACGCACTGAACTTGAAAACTCTCTCTCGGAGTATTTCCTGTATTATTTGGGATGATGTCAGTTTTGTTTGACATGTTCGTGATAAATCCTTTGACTGGACAGGTGACCGGAATAATGTGACACCAGGATTAGACAGGAATGTGTCATTTCACATGTGTTGAGCTACGTAAGTTATGAGGAAGTAAGTTATGGTTTCTTCTCTGTTTCGGAGTTTGTTTATTTAGGGGAAAAAAATAAGGCTTATAAAAAGTCCTGCCTGTTGACCTGGATGGTTGGTGCCCTGCTTGGTTGGTCAGCAGCAGTCTGTTAGCATGCTAGCTTGTTAGCCTTTTCCTAATTGCTGCTCTTAGACTGAGCTGTTGGATGAAACAGGCTGTGTATATCACAGCCCCTCACCGAACCCCCCCCCCCCCCCCCCCCCAGCAAGAAACGGCTTCCTTTGCATGGTCATGCCTTCTGATTACTCTCTGCAGTGCGGTGCTCCCTGTCAGTTTCAGTATGAATCTCTTTCCTACTTGTCACCTCCCCTGAAGGAGAACCGTGTCAGAGATTCCAATTAACCCTAACCCCCCCCCCCCCCTCCCCTCAAGCTACCTTCCAGTAAGCATTAAGGCCCACCTCCCCCATCCTGGATAAGAAAGTACGGTTACGTCCAGGGTCCCCTGTGAGACTCCCTCGGACACATTCTGAAAGAATAATGTTACCATAATGATGCCTGAAAAAATTCCAGGCCGCTGGGTTTAGCCCGTCCCAGTGTCACCATAAATAATGCATCTTGATGGTCATGATTGATAGTCAAGGTTTTTTTTCCCATTTCATAGCAGATTTTTGTGTTATTGTTTAGCTGACACACACGCGTCCAAGTTTTTAGCGTGGATGGATGGATGGATGCATTATATTGAAAAGCATGAAGCTTCAGCTATGGGCTGATCCCTGCAACGGTTTACTGATGTGTGGCTGCAGTAGAGCAGCAAGCAGACGCTTGGGTTATAACCGCAGGCCTGCATACTCTGTCCCCACCTTGTCTTTCGGTTCTAGGGTGAGAACCGTCCCTGTGCTGTAAAGGAACCGCTTTTGCCTTGGTTCCCTGTGAGGGTGTCGGTTCGGCTGGGTGCGTCCCCCAGGCCCTGTGTGGCTCCAGCAGAAATCCCCATCGTTCTGTTTCCATTCTCACCCTGTCCTCTACTTCTGATTTATATCCCAACTTTAGCTGCTGTGTGTCTGTGCTGAGAATATTAGAGTGCAGTTGGGGGGGGGGGGGGGGGCTGTCGGCAACAGCCGTTTTTGCAGCTGACTGGGTTGTTCTGACCTATGACCTTTGGGTAGGCTCGGAGTGCCACGCTGTTCTGCACATTCAGCCAACAGGCCGAGAGATCAGTTCCGCGTGAGTCTGAGAAGTGGCACATGGTGCGTATCTCTAAGGTCAGCCTTCTCTTTGAGGACCAGCCGTGTGATCACACCCCTCTTGTTCAGTTGCTCCGATCCAGCACCATTGACCTGTACTAGCACACAGCTCAACGCCATTGAACGTACCGTGTTTTGTAAAACGTGACAAAATGCATTGCTGATACATTTAGGTGTACGTTGTATTGCCACTGGCATTAAAATTACTGAAGGGCTGAATTATTCAAGGGAGACCCCGGAGCAGAGAGATGCATGCATGCCCCACCCTGGTCCTTAGTCTTTATTTATTTATAAAGTCACACATTGGCGGTAGGAGGTCCTGAGATCTTAGTCTGCACCTGCATTGGGGCTTGAAGCTTTACATTGTGTTTTACATGTTTCATTACATCCCTTCTCCAAAGTTGATTATTACCGATATGTAACAGATGTTGTAATTGGTTGAAATAGTGTACTGGGTATATTCTTACATGCTTTGTCAGTATCCAAAGAATTTATGAATGGGGGATCTTTGGCCTGATTCTACACGGTGACCTTGCTATTGTGAGTGAGGGAACCTCTGACTCAAAGATGGGGAAACATTAAACGGAAGGATCATGTGGGACCGGTGACTCTAACATGGGGTGGCGTTAAGGTGGATGATCAGACGGATTTGCAGAGGGTGAAACATGCAAGCAGAACCTAAATGTCCCGGCTGCCCTGTCATCGCAGAACCACAGGATTCGGCGGGATGAACCGTGAGCAGGGTCCCGCCAAGTCGCCTGAGGAGATGTACATCCAGCAGAAGGTGCGGGTGCTGCTCATGCTGAAGAAGATGGGATCCAATGTGAGTACCCCCCCCCCCCTCACACACTCACACGCCCGCTGCTCCTCACTGCTGTTAATAATTCATAGCTCATACCCTGCTCTTCATTATCTCAACGTCTTTCGGTGTGACGGTTGCAGTGACTGCAGTGCTGAGCGGCAGCATCTCATCACGCTCTGTTATATCACCATCTGCAGCTTTTCACTGGCACCTTGTTGTGTTTGTGCAGAAAGTTTACGGAGCGATTTGGGTGGGAAGCAGCTGGCTGTCGGGCGGCTCAGGCAGGGTTTCGTTCTCCACTGCAGATATCGAGGGACTTTGCTTAAATAAGTAATAACACTGCAATGGCTGCAGTCGTCTGAGCCTCTGCTATGCAGTGCTGGCTCGGGTGCTGGTGTTGGGAGCGTCTAGGCACTGCAACTGGGGGGGGGGATTCTGGCCGGACCAGTGTATTCCCATTAGGCACTGGTTTGAGGAGATGCACTCTGTCTGTGTGCGAGTGTGTGATCGATCAGACCAGCAGGTGGAACCAGAACCAGAACTACAACAACCATCTGGAGCTGAAGCTCACAACTCAGATCCTGAATCAAATGCGGCAGCATCTTATGAATTGTACAATTTTTAATTGGCTGCATAAAAATTGCAGTGGCTGACAGCTGCTCCGTTATGTTCCCTCTGCCCCCCCCCCCCCCCGTCTCCCTCCCAGCTGACGCCGAGCGAGGAGGCCTTCCTCCGAAACTACGCAGGTGTGGTCCACAGCCAGATGAGCCAGCTGCCGCAGCACCCCATCGACCAGGGTAGGTGGGAAGCGACTCAGGCGTGACGGGGCAGCCTGGTCACGGAGTAAAAGAATGCGGTATTACCATAGTAACAATTCAGATTTGTAGAAGGCGTGTGATAAGGAAGAACATGCTTCTGCTGTCAGGAAAATATCAGCTTGCATACATTCCAGCTGAGGCTGAATGAACAGACTTGAAGAGAAGTAACACAGGTGACCAGAAGGTTGCACGTTTTAGTCTCGGGTCCAGGCCCCATGTCCGCCCTCCTGCACTCCCATCAGCAGATAAATGCATGACTCACAATCAGATATTGTCAGTAAGTTGGCTTTGAAATGACGTATTCTAGTTGAGCTCACATCCGTGGTGCAATACCAGGTAAATCCAGTCCTGAGTAGTGAGAGCAGCCTAGTGAGAGCAGCCTGGTGACAGCTGCAGGTAAGCTGGTATCGCTGCAGGTAAGCTGGTATCGCTGCAGGTAAGCTGGTATCGCTGCAGGTAAGCTGGTGACAGCTGCAGGTAAGCTGGTGACAGCTGCAGGTAAGCTGGTGACAGCTGCAGGTAAGCTGGTGACAGCTGCAGGTAAGCTGGTATTGTGACAGCTGCAGGTAAGCTGGTATCGCCTGCAGGTAAGCTGGTATCGCCTGCAGGTAAGCTGGTGACAGCTGCAGCGGCGGCAGGTAAGCTGGTATTACTACAGCGGCACTCGCGTGACAGTCAGTCTTTTCCATCAAATCATTTAAAATAGTCATTGTGTGTGTTAACAGGAAATACTCATTTTTCACCATAACTGGTGTTATGTTAACAATACAAATGCCTTTGTATGTGTTCCTGGATTTAAGCTATTTATTGTTACCGATCAAAGCACTCGCTGGTTTGAAGGGAACAATTTGGGAGCAGTTTGTTTGCAAATTGTGGACTTGAAGGCACGTCCTTTGTGATGACTTCTGCATATCTGGAAGTAGAACCTTGCCACACACCAGCGCCATAAAGCAGTTTGGGGTCTTTGCATGGGAGGGAGCTTCTGGGGTCTTTGCATGGGAGGGCGCATCTGGGGTCTTTGCATGGGAGGGCGCATCTGGGGTCTTTGCATGGGAGGGCGCATCTGGGGTCTTTGCATGGGAGGGCGCATCTGGGGTCTTCACACAGTAATGAGTTCTTGCCCCTTGGTGATGTTGCTATATAAATAATCTTCTTTCCTTTCGGCACGAAAGAAATTTTCTTTACAAGAAACAGGTGCTGTATTGCTCTCTGAATATATCTATATGAATTTTACTGGGGAAAAAAAAGTAATTTGTAGAATATTATAAGTAGTCTACATGTATTACTAATTTAGAATGGTTAGTGAAATGATCTTCGTAAATATTTAAATATTATAAAGCTGTTTTAGCCACAAATAATTACAATTCGCCATTACTGCAATAAAAAAAATGTGTAGCAACCTCATATTTAATTTTGTCGCGTTATTTATGAACACTAGGGGTCGCCATGTTGATAGATATTAGAATAAGTGCTTTTTTGACTCGGTGGTGGTAGATGGCCGGCGTAGCCTTGACATGCTGCCGCTGCTTTCCTCTCGTTTCCCCCCATTTCCCCCCACTTCCCCCTTGCTTCTGTGTGTGACTTTACCGTGGCGCTCGCCTTCTGTGTAGCCAGCGCATACATCTAGTCGTCTTGAAAACGGCAAGTCAGAAAAATGCTAACTGCCTTTTTTCCCCTCCTTTATTTCCTTCTCATGGGCGTCTGAATAAAACGGGCAATAAAACATTTGGCCTCTTGTTCTTAATTTGCAGATGAACAAACCTGCTTCTGGCAAAATAATGTAGAGGTTTCAAGCCGTAAGATATTGTCGCCTCTGGCTTTGGGCGGGGATAACGTAAAGCGCGTGAGACGATGTATAGTGGAAATAAATTTGAATGGAATTGTTATTCGATCAGATTTATATTCCTTCCTATATATTGCTCATCATGTATTCATACGTGTGTTCAGTTCCCTTAATTCTCTGATACAAGCATCACATCCGCACGAATGACGGCCAGTCTTTATCTGCGTGAGAGCCTAATTCTTCCAGCTTTCTGAAAACTTGCAGTTATGGGCGAGACTGGCAGCTACTGGGCTTTTGTTCAGCGCTGGAAGGAGAAACACGGGCAATGTTTTAATTGGAGGAACGGGCCGGTGGAGGGTGGGGCGGGGTTTGATGCAGTGCGAGTGGTGCATTCTGGGTAAACAGCCCCTTTGAAATGTCGCGCATTTAAATCACAGTCTGAAAATCGCATGTTTCCGTGGAATCTGGAGCAAGTGTCGCATTGTTTAGTGGCCTTTAAATATTTATGGCCCCCGGGACTTGTAAGGAGTGGGTAACCGTAGTAGGGCATGTGCTGGGGAAAGTTCTTGTATATAATCTTGTATATGATTGTATCTTCGATTACTCAGACACATTTGCCTAATTTTTTATGTTAGTATAATTAAGCTGCGGGGCCTCGTCCGACGTTTTCAGGGGAGATTTTTTTTCCCTTTTTATTTTTAAACCTTATTTCTTGTTTGACTTATAAATGAGAGATTACTCTGCGAAACGCAGAAATTGCGCTTGTTATGGGGCCTGGTTTCTCCTTAGCTCCGGTTTTAGTGGAGCTGTTTAGCCACCTTATTTACGAAGAATGTCACGGCGAAGAAACACAAATTGAGCGTGTATGATTGATTTTCTGGGCACTTGCCTTAGTTTTATGTGAAGCACTTCAGGGATAGATTTGACTGGTGCAGAAAATAAGCTTGTCCATCATTTTAGTGCGGAGTAAGATGTGAACCGCAAGTGTAGTGAAATAGTTTCCACAAACAGCTTTATTGCCGGTTTGCTGTCATAGATGGAATATCTACTTATGTCCAGTTCTGTGGTAGTATTTATAATACAGTTGACCTACATAGCATATGGTGGTTTCATCAGTTCCCTCAGCTAGAGGTTTTACTTGGCCACTATATCTTGTCAGAAGCTGTAGCAGTAGTGTACCTGCGTGCACCAGTCCCGTAGCCAGTTGACAGCCCACTTGGGCAGCACGGCCCGACCGGCAGAGTGTCAGTCATGCTCCAAACTGCCATCAGATAAGGGACCTGTTTGGACTCCATGCTTTCTCTCCATGTCCAGCCCAGACCTTGTTTTGACATGTAAAACTGTCATTTTTCAATGTTTTTTTTCCCCCATAATCTCTATTTTTGCAGCTGCACATGAACTGAAGCCAAATCCAGTTAAGCGCATGGTCTGCTTTTTATTTGTCAGAAGCGACCATTGTCTGTAATGTTACATCTGCCTCACCTGTACTGCTGTCAAGGGGCCAGCTTGGGTGCATGTGCTGCTAGGGCTGAGCTTCCAGCACACAGTGGTTGGAGAGAGAGGGGGAGGGAGAGGCTGGGGGAGGGAGAGGCTGGGGGGGGGAGAGGCTGGGGGGGGGAGAGGCTGGTCCCTGTAGTGTGGAGGTCACTTGCGGCCATGCCAGCGCTCGCTAATGCTCCTGTATCGTTGTGTTTAGGATTTATTATCTCATTACTCGTGCTGAGCACCCCTGTGTGCTGTGTGTGTGACTACGTCTATGTCCAAATTGTCGCCCCGAGGGTTCGGGGGCCTGGCGAGACGAGAGTCAGCAGGACAAGTTAATAAAACGTGTAGACTATTAGCCTGAAAGCTGTTAGCGCAGAGGTCAAGGGGGGAGCAGTCAAGCAGGAGAGCTGAGGGGGTCTTTAATGCAGGACAAGGTCCAACGCTGCAGATTGCTGAGTGTTCGACACGGGTTTAAACTCTGAGAGAGATTTCTGCACCGGGGAGAAATAAAAATGGCACCCAATGTAAGCAGGCCACCCCGTGGGATACGTGATGTGTGAGTTATGAGTATCTGATGGGTAGGAGGCAAACGTCCCTCAAGGGCCTCCATCCAAGGGCCTTCTGGCCATAGGTACACGGGTCTCATCACTGCATTGAAGAATAAAAAGAAAACCATGAAAAATGAGTTTAGAAAGGCATTCGACTGGGCGCAGCTTTTCTTGCGAGCCAGTGAGGTCTGCACAGGGGGAGGCCTTGAGGTGAGTGGATACTGGGGGGGGGCTGACGAGAGACAACCAGCGAGGCTACCGTGGAGTCATTTCCATGGCAACACAATCCCACTGAAGGAAGTAGGGTCTGGGGGGGGGCAGGCACATGTTTCCCTGGAGACACTGTCGTGGGATGGTTCTGCGCCGGCGTGCAGACGGACCCAGCCTCATTTAGAGCTGGAGATGAGTGTTAATTAGGGCCCGACGGCGCGATATTGCATCCCCCCCCACCTCCACAAGAGAAATATTTGCCTCTGATTCATTTTTATTAGAGACATCTGCTGCTTAGTAACTGCCTGGCTTTGTTCTTCATCTGATTATGTCTCCCCCAGATTTCACATGGCTGAAAAACACCCTTCATACTTAAAGCCTCAAAGGATCCAGGGGGGAGAAGGTCTTTGCTTAGGGGGGGAATGGGAGGAAAAAACCCAGGTTGTCCACTAGTGGGCACTCTGTTACCTCGCTGCCACAAAGGTCTTACCCCCCCAAGGTGTCCTGGCCAGACATTCACGTCACGAATGGTTAATTCAGGATATTTTGTGTTAATATGTATGTTTTACTTTGTGTCTGTTCCTTTCGGTGCATGTGCAAAGCCACCGATTAAACACAGAGTATTCTGCGTAAGTATACTCAACACTGGAGGTAAGGAACTGGCTGGGATTTGAAGTACTGGGCATAGTGGTTGATATTTAATTAGTGATCTTGACGGCGAATAGGATCATGTTTTTGCCCTTACTGGAAGATTTATTAGTCACTTGTGCTGCCTCTACAGGAATGTGGATTTGGGAAAAAAAATCCCTGTTCTGTTGGTGTTCGGCTCAGCTGGCCCACATGCAGGGCTTCGGTAGGGCCCTGTCTCCGGCAGCTGGATGGGGGCCCAGGCCGTGCATCTGCAGGGACTGTGGAGGCATCATGGGGGTCACCGTCATACTCGGGCTGCTGGCTGCCTGCATCCCTTGGTCTCTCGCCCACAGAGCAGATGACGCTCTGGGATTTCGCGTAGATTTGCCGTCTGCCTTATGTGATCGGCTGTCAGCAGGCGTGAAATGGACAGTACCAGGACCGGAGCCCAGCTGGCAGTTCAGCCCATTTGCCCTTTTGGTCCTGTGAAGGATTTTATTTAGTCTAATCTCTTGTTTTATATTTGGTTTTATTTAGCACTATTTTTTTTATCACAAAAACTGGCCCAACAATGACATTGTAGTGCAGAAGGAGATGGGCAGGCACATTTAGCTGATCCGATAAACTGATCAAGTTTGGCATGTTGCCATTTATTTGCATCCCCTGTGTTTCTCTTCTGTTTCATACCAATTTATTTATAAAGCACTTATAAAAACAACCACTTGGCTGACCAAAGTGCTGCACGTCGTATAACAAATACAAACAAAAAAAAAAAAAAACAAATAAAAGCAAAAGAAAAATCAACAACGAAAATAAAGGTGAGTCTCAGTCACCACAACACACTGGATCGGAAGCCAGCCAGTAAAAATGGGTTTTTAAGCGAGTTTTGCAGTCTAACATTCTCTACCTCGTCTTGTCGCTGGACACTTGATTACATCAATATTTGAGTAATTTACCAGTTTAATTTAATGATTGATTGAATACTTGTTTCTGTAATGCAGAGGTAGGAACCTGCCCTGGATTGGGGCACCACGGTTCTCACCCAGTTGCATGTTTATGGGCTGTGAAAGGAACCCGGAGGATCCGGCACAAACCCACACACACGTGGGTTAATATGCAAACTCCACCCGCAAGGTGGCCGCATGTGGGAGCCGCAGTGCTTATTGCACCACCCTTTATACTCGGCCTGCATAGGCGCTTTCACACAGAAGTTCTGGAACCCGGCCCCGACGTGTCTCCACATGGTACCTTTGTTGCTCCTGAGCACTTTGTGTGTTACTTCCACACCACTCAACGGGAGCCAGGCCCACTGTGCTAAATAATCATGGGAGACGCGAAACCTTCGCCTTTTCTATTTGACCCTCATCCTCTGTGCTCAGTGAACTTTCCGACATTGCTGAGTAATCCAGAAGGCAAATCTTAATCGATGCTTTTTTGTAATTAAGTTTATTCACATGATTGTGACAGCTGTACTGGACACTTAAACATATTAGCCAAATGGGTTTGTGCATCCTGCCAATAGCAAGCAGTGTGGTAAAAATATTGAATTTTTATTGAATATTGAATTTTTGACTGAGTAGGTTGTTGGTTCATATCCTTGGAGGGGAGCACTAAAAACTTGGATCATATATATGTAAAGTATCCAGCTGTATGTAAAAAGAAAGTAAGTGCTTTTTGTAAGTGGTCTCCTACCAGAACATACCTGCTTAGTAGGTGCATTTCAACCTAATAGAGCCTCTGTAAATATTGGACTTCATCAATGGCAGCCGTGAGGAACCGCAGTCTTTGCAAGTGGTTAAGGATGAACATATTTGTAAGGAATTTTGCTTGTTTATTTCAGAACTGCCAGGGTGGGGGGGCTTCAAAGTCTCCAAGGGCAACTTGAATGCTTAATGAGAATGTGGCTTTTTGGTTAAATGTTTCCTCTCTGTCAGAATGAGGACACCTAGAACGTTTGGTGGTGTATCTGAAGATGCACGGGAGCTTGGTGCAGCCCTATGACAGATCGGTGCCGTAATCTTCCCATGGGTGCGTGTGATGTGCTGGTGGTACCCTGGGGGCTGAGGGGGGGCTGAGGGGGGCTGAGGGGGGCTGAGGGGGGGCTGAGGGGGGGCAGAGCAGGCAGGAAGCTTGGTTTGATGACCTTGGGCTCCCTCAGGGTCTCCTAGGAACTTCAAAGACTTACTTTGAATGGAGCTTTAATAAAGGTCCTTCAAAACAATAATAACGTCAGAACTGAACTAGTTGGAAAAAAGTTAAGCGTCACTTTCTCCTGATTTGGAAATGCGGGGGTTTTCATTAACATTATTATTTTATTAATTTAACCACCCCTCTCATTTTAAAAACACAGTAACTACTTCCAAGCCATTGTCCTGCTTATCCGCTCGCAGGTCTGCAGATAGCCATTTTCATCCCAGACGTGTCCTTTCGTAGCTGACAGGTGTGGTATGAGGGTCCTAATTGCCGGCTGTCTCGGCCAGAAGCCCGTCCCCCTGCGCTGGGACGATGCCCCTTACATTCCATCACTAAGGTGACTATTGCACTGTGGTAACGTGCAGATATAGGAAAATGGCGTAGGTTCATCTGGACGAAAGCCCCAAGGACACATCTGACCTTTAAAGCTGAGAGCTCCTGCACTGCAAGGTTTGTGGAATGCAGGTCTGAGGTAGCTCTGTGTTCCTAGCCTGGTGACCCTCTGCCCAGATAGCTGCGCACTCAGATCATATAAAGTCGAGTGTTGGAAAACTGAATTCTGGGCCCCCGTGTGTGTAATCTGCTGATTGGTCGAGGTCCTCCCTCTATTTGGAGCTGATTGGTCTGGCTTTGCAATGACGCTCCTCCTCACATTTACAGTTGTGATGTGTTTTCCTTGCACTTAATTCAGGTCCCAGCACATATCCTGTGAATTTGCTTACTTGGGGGAGGGGGGGGGAGAATATCTTCCAGATTTGTCATATTTATTTCCTTATTTTGGTTTAATTATGAAAGAAGTAAAATATCATGCTATTTTACTGAGGTGTAAAATGACTAAGTAATGATGCATTGAACTCAGTAGTAATATAAAAACAGTTAGGGATGGTGCCTGATGAATTCTAACATGAAGAATGTGAACAGCAGTTGTCCTCATGTACTCAGAACATCCCGTGGTAACAGATGAAGGGGGACAGAGGGGGTTGATGGGAACTGGGCCGAGTGTGAGAGCGGGGATGGAGCCGGCCAATGGCGAGCCACCGGCCGCTTCGCTCGTCTGCCTCACTGCAGCCAGTTCCATGCCGTGATGCTATCTTTTATTTTTGTTGCTAGGATACGGACTCGAGGGCTTGACGGTTCGTGTACGTCTGTATGTTGCGGGTGGGGGTGGCGTGTTCTTGCGTGGCATTTGCGTGTGCATGTTGAGTACATGCGCAGGTGTATAGGGATGCCTGTCGTTTTGTGCCCCCTAATGCCGCTCCCCCAGTAGTACTTAGACACTTCTAATCTCTTTTCTTTTGAGGCACATCAGCTGGCGGCCCACCTGAGCCCCTTTGGGTTGGCCCTGTCCATGTCATGAGCTCTCTCGCTAGATGAAGCTACCTTGTACAACTCAAAGCTGATCCAGGATCAGGAGTAAGAGCTGAAAGGCTTGAGTGTTATTGAAAGAGAGGAGCTGTCATGCTTTGAAGCTCTGATCCTGGGATTTTCCATGCTTTTATCTCCGTCCTGTTCAAAGGTCAGCATAAGTGCATATTCTTACGGGCACTAATACTCCTGCTTCCCAGGACCAAACTCCCACACGCAGAAAGGTGCCCAGAGAGGCAGCCGTGCCCAGGCCCTCTGATCCTTTGAACATGTATCAGATTGTTTATTTGAAAAAGAAATGTGCATGAATGAACTGTTTTGCCTTTTCAATTAGCGCTGGGCGATGTCACATCGATGCTATATCACGCATGTGCGGTGATCACCGGGGCTTCAGACAGCAGGTGAAATGTTTGGCCGGGCGTCAGCTTTTCGGTACTATATGGACGTTTATTCCTGCCCACAATATGTTAATCAGATTAGCAGTGCGGGTAAAATATTAATGAAGCATTTTTGGAAGTTGGTAATCAGTATAAATTTGGCATATCCTTATGTCTAATAAACGTGTCGGACTTTAAACTGCAAAAAGTCCCAGCAAACCGCCGACGCCGTTTTATCCTGTTTGTTGTGGCTGCTGAGCTGCTCCCTTTCTTCGCCGCCGCTTCACTGCCATTTACCAAACCATAGTGCATCACAACAGCATCGCAATGTGCTCCGCTAACCTAATTAAATAAACATAAAGATACGCCAAGTTTATACACATTGCTAACTTTTGGGTGTCACAAAACACATCTCATTCATTTTTTAGGTGCACTACTAATATGCCCTACGTTGGGCTGGCCCCCCATCCTGGGTTGTTCCCTGCCTCGTGCCCGTTGCTTCCGGGATAGGCTCCGGACCCCCCCGCGACCCAGTAGGATAAGCGGTTTGGAAGATGGATGGATGGATGGATGGATGGACTACTAATATGGGTCCAAATAAACATCGGTATAGTACCCAAAAGTCTGGCATCCGGCCAAATGCTTCGCCCGTCATCTGAAGCCCTGGTGATCATGGCGCGTGCGTGATATAGTATCGACGTGATATTGCACAGCCCTGCTTTCAGTGATGATGATGATGATGATGATGATGATTACATTTATTGAACCCCTTTTTCCAAAGAGATATCCAGGCAAGTATCAGAGAGCGGAGCCAGCTAGTATCCCGGCAACAGCTGGGATGAGGGGCCTTGCTTTAGGACCCAATGGTGGTAATATTGTACAAAGCATGAGATTCAAGCCCATAACCTTCTGGGCATGGGCGCAGAATCATTACTGGGTATGCACCACTCCATTGATAACTGTGATGTTAGCAACTTAAGACGTGGGTTCATGACCAAAGGAAGCTTTTAACTGAAATATAAACCTATACATCTAAGCAGGTAAAATATGCTTGCTTGGTAACCCTCCCCCCTCCAGATTAGTATTACAGAGCACTGGACAGCAATAGCTTAGTAGCCTTTGTAGAGGGAGCCCATTTGCCGTGGCTCCTCCCCCCACTCACATAAGCGTGGTCGTGTTCGCTGGCGTTGAAGTAAAATAAATATTTTTGTGCGGCTAACCATGTCTTCTAATCCTTATGTATGCTGATGGTGATGAATGATTGTCTGGGCTTTCAGTCTAAGTGGCACTTTTATAGCAGAGAGCTTGTGTATTTGTATTTAGACGGCAAATAATTGTTTTTGTCCTTTTCCACAATTGTTTTAACTTCGAGTAACGTGACTCAGAGAACTGAAATCACCAGTGCTTGATCCGGCTGGGAGGGTTTAGAGACCAACTCAGAGTCTTGTGCTTGTAATGCCTAGAATCCCCCCCCACTCCCTTTGGGGTAAAGGAGGGATTCTTTTCACCCAACACACACCTTATAGCCTGGATGTAACGTTATACGTGTGCTGCGCTCCTGTTAAACAGAGATGCAGTCAGAAAACCGAAAGGCAGGAACCCCGTCTTCCTGTGGACTTCGGAGTTAGAAACCCGAATCCCAGATGCTCCATACGTCACGCTCACGAAGGACTGAATGGACCTCGCTGTTCACGGCAGTTGGAGCACTGCGGCTTCTGCCGAGCTCACCCTCGCGTGTATGCTGTCTCGCTGTTCACGGCAGTTGGAGCACTGCGGCTTCTGCCGAGCTCACCCTCGCGTGTATGCTGTCTCGCTGTTCACGGCAGTTGGAGCACTGCGGCTTCTGCCGAGCTCACCCTCGCGTGTATGCTGTCTCGCTGTTCACGGCAGTTGGAGCACTGCGGCTTCTGCCGAGCTCACCCTCGCGTGTATGCTGTCTCGCTGTTCACGGCAGTTGGAGCACTGCGGCTTCTGCCGAGCTCACCCTCGCGTGTATGCTGTCTCGCTGTTCACGGCAGTTGGAGCACTGCGGCTTCTGCCGAGCTCACCCTCGCGTGTATGCTGTCTCGCTGTTCACGGCAGTTGGAGCACTGCGGCTTCTGCCGAGCTCACCCTCGCGTGTATGCTGTCTCTCACCAAATATCCCTCCCACTGCACGTTCGTCCCCTCTGGAGAGGTGATGAGTATAACGGCAGAGTTTGTTCCCTCATAAAACATACCCACTTCCAGGAGATTATTCAGTTAAATAGGGTTAGTTTTACCTGAGGATGTATGAGCTTTCTGTGCATTCCTGATAAATTTCAGTCTCCCACTGAAGTTGCCTTTCAGCAAAATCAAAGATGAACAATGACTGAAATTAGCACGAGAGACGAGGCTGAACAGACCCTCCCTGGCCAAGACTGTAGCATCCAGTGTAGTCATTAGGAAACTGGACTTCAAGCCAAAAAGCTGCCAATTCCCTTTGAAATGGGTAAACTGGAATGTATTTAACTACCCCCCCCCCCCCCCCCCCGACCAGAATAAGCAGTAGGTAGGTGGGAAAGAAGCTGCTCGTCGCAATTTAGGCTACATTACTGGTTTGAACTCCCCTTATGCTCTGCCCTTCCTTTTTGTATAATCGGGCTGTTATTCTACTCCCACTCCATGAGAGGTGGTCAGTTCTTGGGCGTCTTGATCCAGCTCTTTGGATCCTCGCTGAAGCAACGCTGATTACAATGGGGCGAGCAGCGCTGGGGTCTGCTGGGACCCGGCTGTGGATGCCACCTCGCTGCCCCGGGGACCCGTGGCTATACTGGGGTCAGAGGTCCCCCAGGGACGTATTCCAGCCGCAGTGTGGGGACGTGCTCCTGGTTCCTGAGGCGTTTCTGCTCTTCACCGTGTTCTTCAGAAAGCCAGCAGCCGCTTTCGGGTGGGGTACCTCCATCGACCGCCCCACTTTGTGTCGGCTTGTGTAGTGTTATGACGGCCCTTTAGTGTCGATGTTTTCATATTTGGAGCAGCCTGATGTTTTTATCAACGTCTTCATGCCCTTCCTTGACAAGGCGCATTCTCCACTGAAGATGGCAGATGTTGTTGAGGCTGATTTTGTGTTTTACCAGGTGTTCCTGTCCCCCCCCCCCCCCCCCCCAAGTCATTTCAGAAGCTAAACGGGGTTAAATCTGGGCCCCGGCTGGATGAGGCTACCAGGGAAATATGAGTAGCCCCAGACTTTGTCCCACGTATTCTCAGTGCTTTGCACTCCAGGAATGTTAGGGTTAGAACTTATCCGGAGTATCTAATAATGATTTTGCATGGTTTTTAGAGCCACTTCTGTATTTATCCTCATTTTTCGGTTGCCAGTGAGATCAGCTGCAGCAGTCTGAGCCTTGACCAGCATGTCGATAAGCCAGTGGAAAGTCTGTGCCGTCGGTGTCTGACCTGAAGTCCTGCAGAGGTTTATTTGGACAAACCTCTGACCCCGGCTGCAGAGAGAGGCGTCAGCGATAAATGCTCGTCCCGCTTTACGGATGTGCTTACAGAGCACTGTGGAAAGGCTGGTGGGCATCCATGGGTTGGCGTGTGACGCTGTTCTCCGAGGCCGAGCAGCGTATTGTTTCAAGCAGACCTGTGTTGTTCAGAACGTGCCGCATGGCTTGCGCTCAGATTTGCTGGTCCTTCCCTCCTCCTGCTGGGCTTGGTGAGGTCCGGTCTCACCAGCTGCTGAGATCAGAGGTTCAAGCTTGGGCTCCTTTTTGTTTGTGAAACCAATTGCATCAGATTATCAGCTATGTAAGAAAAGCTCAAAAGTGAGCAACATGTCAGTTTGTATCTATGCATTATTTAAAAAAACTGAAATCACTCAATTGTTGGGCACGAAGTGTTACTATTATTAAAAATCTGGAATTATTTAGTCAGACTCTGACTGACTGCCACAGGGTGATTTAACTGCTGTTCCATCCATCCATCCATTTACCAAACCGCTTATCCTTCTGGGTCGTGGGGAGTACAGAGCCTACCCCGGAAGCTATGGGCACGCGGCAGGGAACAACCCAGGACAGGGGGCCAGCCCATCGCAGGGCACACTCACACCATTCACTCACACACCATTCACACCAAGGATCGACTCTCTGGCCTGCTCTGGAATCTCTATACACAAGGATCGACTCGCTGGCCTGCTCTGGAATCTCTATACACAAGGATCGACTCGCTGGCCTGCTGCAGGCTAAAGACAATTTGAAAGCGAGAAAAATGTGTTAGCAGCAGATTCTTCAGCTTGAGGTATTTACATCCCTATTAGACTGCCCCCTGCCCCCCCCCCCCCAGTGCATCTCCGTACTCTCGCAGACTGGATAATGAGGAGCAGTTTATTTGAAGCGAGACTCTGATCCTCTGGTGTGCTGTTATTGCCGTCTGTGGGCACAGTTAGCATCGGGAATACTGCTGCTGTAGTAATCCCGCTCTCTCTCCAGCCACAAAGGCATAATGTCTGCCGGACAAGTATGGCCGCCTACTCGGCCATCGGAGTTCTACACCTAAAATGTCTGGGGTGTGGGTGGCAGCGGTGCAGCATCGGAGGCAAAGATGAATCAGGGCTCTTCTCATGAGGTTCTGATGGTTTGATTCTGGTGTAATTAGAGTGGGTAGGATGAAGGATGGTATGGGAACAGGTGGCCAAAAATGTTGCTCTGGAGAAGATTGTTAAGCTAAGTGCTTAAGTCCGTTAGTGTAAATGGACAGTGCTGTGATGTGTAACAGATCTGGGGGAGCACTGCATAGGCAGATGCAAATGGGCAGTGCTGTGATGTGTAACAGATCTGGGGGAGCACTGCATAGGCAGATGCAAATGGGCTGTGATGTGTAACAGATCTGGGGGAGCACTGCATAGGCAGATGCAAATGGGCTGTGATGTGTAACAGATCTGGGGGAGCACTGCATAGGCAGATGCAAATGGGCAATGTGCAGTGAAGTTTCTGCCCTTGCCCAGAACTGGCAGGCACAGGTGGCGGCTGGGGAAGTCCCAGGGTTGTCCTGCTGGTCTCGCTGCCATATTGTGTTGAAGAACGCCCTGTTCCCTGCCCATTTAAGTGTATGGAGAAAAAGAAAGTGGAAGTCTGAGAAAAGTGTTTCTGTCTGTTCCATGTTCAGCATGCAGGGGCTGAGTTGGGTTGTGCCGAGTTGGGTTGTGCCGAGTTGGGTTGTGCCGAGTTGGGTTGTGCCGAGTTGGGTTGTGCCGAGTTGGGTTGTGCCGAGTTGGGTTGTGCCGAGTTGGGTTGGGCTGAGGAGGTTTGCTCATCCAGAAAATTCAGCAGTTTAGTGATTTGTGGCAGTGGTTTCCGTATGCAAATCCTCTCTGCAGACATAAGGGCTTCCAGCTGCTTTTGCCATGCGGGGATGTTACATCAAACATTGTTATTGTGGATTAAGTTTTGCTAACTTGTCCTACCAGAATTCAGAAGATGGTCATTCTAGAATCCTATTGTAACTCCTGTAATTCTGTTGTATGTTTTTTTCCTGTTTCCTTCTGTCGCATCACTGTTGTACGTGACACAGGCTTGGGAAGCTTTGCTGTTATAAGAGAATGTCAAAGGAAGAGTCTGGAAAAACACGCAGAAGTACTTTTACTAAATAAATGTGGGATGTTTACCTACACTGTGGGATGGATTTGGTCATCACTGCTTTTTTCCCCAGGTGCTGAGGATGTGGTGATGGCATTCTCAAGGTCAGAAACCGAGGATCGCAGGCAGTGACCTCTGGTCGCCATGTCGCCACCCCGCCGCTGGACGGGAGAGTGGGCGGGGCATCAGCGACTGGAGAGGGAGACAATTGGACGGCCCGGGGTGCTGACTGGCATCCTCCTCACCCCACTCCAATCCCCTTCTCTCTCCTTCTCCTCATTCTGCTGTCCTTCACACCAGCCATCACGCTGCGTTGGACTGTCTGTGGGGGGCGGGGCTTTTTGTTGGACCGCTAAATGGGGCGGAGCGAGTGCATTGGCCTGTGTTGTGTGTGAGCCTGGTGTTCCTTTTGAAACTTGCACATCAGACATTGGTCTGAACAAGTCTAGAGCAGCAGCATTAGCTGAAGGTAAAGATGACTTTGGAAGCGTCTGTGGAACATTTATCAGTTTATGGGGAGTGTGTGTGTTTAATCCCCGGTGTCCAGCCCCCCAGTTAATGTCGCTTTTTATGTCTTTAAGGGAGATGTCACTGGAAGGTGTCACGCTGTGTATGTCGTCGTAGGTTTTTTTATTCGGTTTTTATTTAGTTTGGACGCCTAGTGCATTGAAGTTACTGGCTACCTGTCGTGACACAGACTTGCTCTGCAGCCTTTGTGCCCCTAAAAGCACAAGAAAGACATTTGCATGTCATTCTTGTTAAAGAAACAGACAGACAAAGGACTGCAGCACACAGACCCGTGTGTGTGTGTGTGTGTGCGTGTGTGTGTGTGCGTATGTGTGCGTGCGTGTGTGTGCGTGCATGCATGCGTGTGTGTGTGTTTGTGTGTGTGCGTGTGTGTGTGTGTGTGTGTGTGATTTGTATCGTTCCATCACCTCTGCGGGGTCCATGTATCCGTGAAAACACCTTTTTAATTGTATAAATGAGTGTTGAGAAATGAACGAACCGTTTTGTGCCGATTGTGTTTTATTATCTTACTGAAAAACAATCATGACGGTTTTAAGCGTGTTTGAAGATTGTTGTAGGGTCTAATTTAATAATTTATTGATTGATTTTTCCTTTAAACACTCGAGCTGTGTTAGAATGTTTTTCCCATGTGAAACGGAACCTTCACACTGCACGTGTATCAAAGTGCATCGTTGTGGAGACTAAAGGTATAAAGAGGGTTTCGGCACAGTTCATTCAGCATTAATAGAGCAGGAGGCACGGTTTATGGGCGGAGCTCAAGGTTTCTTCCATTGACTGTGTACAACAACTGGTCCATTATACAAGTAGGAACACTGACACTACAGCAGTGCCTCTCAGATTACAGACTACAAACACACTGTCTGTGAAAGGGGACGTCTTTTTGTTTGGTCTTGTTTTTGCTTCCATATAACCTGCAGTATAAAAGAAGGTGGTCTACTTTGGATATCAACTTGATTCTAACTGGAATTATGTTTTATTTTTTTAATCTGCCTTCGTTGTGCTGATGTTACTCGATGCTCAGTAATTGATATTTGCACGTATTTTTATGTCACCTAGCTTAATAAATTTGTTATAAATCGAGGTATTATAAGCCTGGCAAACTTGGTTTATACTGCATATCGAAAAAGACCCAGTGAAGGTCTTATCCAGTGACCTTTTTCAGTCTTGAGGAGACGATAAACTGCACCTCAAAGGCCTTTTTTTCTCTGCTAAAGGAAACCCCATTTAAATCCCCGTAGTCCTGCTTTGTCGGTAACCTTTGAATGTACTAGCAATGTTATTTTTTTGTCTCATGACATATAGCCAAACACGTTTCATTAACGTCAAACAAGTCTTGCCACGTTTACTGTCTTTGCATAAACATTTTACTTGCTGTTCTTTCCCTATTTTTTCTTTCATTTTGGCCATGTTTAGTTTTATGTTATTACTCTAAATTTGATTATGTGACTTTATCCCGCATTTCTCTGTACTGAACAGTCATTGTGTTAGGGTGCCTGTTAATATATATATATATATACTATTTTTTTGTATCCAGTATAATTTTTATTAAGCATGCCCTTCCTTACTACTTATTACTAGCTGTGTACCTTCTAATGTGACGAGTTGTTGATTCTTATTGCTTGAGTTTTTCTTTTCCTTTATTCTGTTTTTCTTACCAGTTTAATGTTAGTTGTTTCTCTATGCCTTCTGGAGAATTTATAAATGCTTCCAAAAACTATAAAATCGAAACCATAAAGATACAAGAAGCATTTGATTTGTTGGGGAGAACATGGATTTGCGTTGGTAAATGCTGTTACTGAAGCCTGTTTTGTACTTCAGACATTTGTCCATATTAAAGTCGAACGGCAAAATTCAAAACCTAAAAAACATTTTCTGTTGTAATTGAGCGCTATTAAATATTTTCAGAATTGATGCATGAACTAATCACTGGAAGAGTTTCATTGAAATTCAACGTTTTAATAAATCCTGTGTTTCTTGAAATGAGAGATTTTGATGGTTATTTATTGCCCCAGCAGGCAGATTTGATTCCAGGATACTGTCGTCTTCAGTGGAGTTAGTGTGACACTTTGGGTGGTTGGACCTTTGGGGTCCGGTTCAGTTCAGTTATCTAACAGTCCCTGGACATCTAGCAATTTTTCCATGACTTCTTATCCGGTACTGGGAGCCGCTTAGTGCAGCCTGTCGCTCCAAAGCAGGACGAAGCTGCAGTGGCCAATCAGGAGGATTCCTGCCCATG
Source organism: Brienomyrus brachyistius (assembly GCF_023856365.1). Classification (NCBI taxonomy): domain Eukaryota; kingdom Metazoa; phylum Chordata; class Actinopteri; order Osteoglossiformes; family Mormyridae; genus Brienomyrus; species Brienomyrus brachyistius. Next base: position 1,064,398 of record NW_026042349.1, read on the forward strand.
TGGAGCACACGATCGATTCACTGCAACTCAACTTTATTGACGTTACCCTCCCCCCAACAAATTCGATCATACCCTCTACCCCCAGGACCAAGGTGAGGTGTGGCATTCTCGGGTTGAAACTCCGCTGGGCCCTGGTGGGTGACCGATTCACCTAAATGTGGGATTACTAGCAAACTTGATGAAATACGGGCAGAACATTCGCATTCACCCAGGGGCTCTGAAGCTCTGAGCCCCAGAGCTGTGAGGCCGCAGTATTACGCAGTGAACCGCTGTGCGTCCAGCCAGATGCGCTTCCTTCCTTCCATTATCTTCTGAATAAAGTCATAAGCCCTTTGAAAAGTACAGTACACACATGAGAGTGACTCATTCACTAAAAAATGATTGGCTCCCTGAGCCTGGGCCATGCGATGCCGAAACCGAAAGTTGGTATTGGGTTATTGAGCTCGGCGTGTGAGTAACTAACGAGTCACCGACTGAAGCCATTCAGTGCCGAAGCAAAGATCAGCCGTGTGAGACAAACCGCTGCCTGCTTCTCTAGTGAAAAGGCCCCTGCATGCTCCTCTTATCCGAGGCGATTAGCACCTCTGCCAAATCATTTAAATAACTAAAATTGCTAAGTTTTACATTTTTTCACTCATGCTGGCCCTTCCTTCTTGGCATCACTTACACTTCTTTAAGAAAACCTCCTTTGTCAAGTATTTTTTTGTCCTGCATTCTCACACATACTCAGTTTCCTACACATTAAAAATATTTGTTTTATTTAATAACTGTTCAGATCTCACACCTCACAGGCTGCAGGATTCACTGGCCAAAATACACCATTCTTACACGTGCTGTAAAGTCAGGAGCTATGAGACCATTAACTACATTCAGTTTGTTTTTCAGCTGCCTGTTTATGTGGTTTGTGTTTTTGCTGCAAATGTCCATGGTGAGATTTTCGCTCTTTTGATGCAGAAGCTGTTACACCAAGACTCTGGTACCCTGTTGTTTGCATTCTAAGCAACATAAAATCATTCCATTAGATGCCTCTTTCTCAGGTGGGACCTGCAAATGGAGGAAAAGGCAGGTAACTGCTTGAAGACATCAAATCCCTCCTCTATACTGAAGCAGCATGAGCCAGGCACTGGCTGGGTGAAGATTGTTCTTATTATTTTCAGTTATGCATATGAAGAGGTGGGCAGCCCATTCGTGTTTTTTGTATTCGGTGCTTAGCTCCTGCCTACAGTGTTTCCATCCTGCGAAGCCCAAAGAGCCAGTGAGCTTCATGGAGGCTGGGAAGCCAGACCTTGGCTGTCTGCAGGTCCTGCTCACACAAAGTTTCTGGATGTTTCCTTAATTCAGTAAAAATACTGCAATGTCTCCCTTTAACTGGGTATTGAAGGGTGGGAGTCTCCCTTTAAAAGGGTATTGAAGGGTGGTAGTCTCCCTTTAACTGGGTATTGAAGGGTGGGAGTCTCCCTTTAACTGGGTATTGTAGTGTGGGAGGCTCCCTTTAACTGGGTATTGAAGGGTGGGAGTCTCCCTTTAACTGGGTATTGAAGGGTGGGAGTCTCCCTTTAACTGGGTATTGAAGGGTGGGAGTCTCCCATTAACTGGGTATTGAAGGGTGGGAGTCTCCCTTTAACTGGGTATTGAAGTGTGGGAGTCTCCCATTAACTGGGTATTGAAGGGTGGGAGTCTCCCATTAACTGGGTATTGAAGGGTGGGAGTCTCCCTTTAACTGGGTATTGAAGTGTGGGAGTCTCCCTTTAACTGGGTATTGTAGTGTGGGAGTCTCCCTTTAACTGGGTATTGAAGGGTGGGAGTCTCCCTTTAACTGGGTATTGAAGGGTGGGAGGCTCCCTTTAACTGGGTATTGAAGTGTGGGAGTCTCCCATTAACTGGGTATTGAAGGGTGGGAGTCTCCCATTAACTGGGTATTGTAGTGTGGGAGTCTCTCCCTTTAACTGGGTATTGAAGTGTGGGAGCCTCCCTTTAACTGGGTATTGTCACATGATTAAAACTATGCAGCTGTCTGGCACCTCTAGGAAGCAGCATTACATTGAACAAAAACATTGCTCCAGTTTTTATTCAGGAATTTAGAGAATTATTGGGAATAACCCCTTCCCCAAATTACTTTAACATTATCTACAGTTGAGTAACTTTTGCTGGAAACATTGAGGGCTTCCCGAGGGATTTGCACCTTCAGGCAGCGTGAATTTCAGCAAGCTTTTGCTGTGAAGATGGAGCTGAATTTGGCGATGCTGAGTGTCGAGCATCATGTCCAAGGCGGGAGACTCTCCATGTCATCCAGCAATGGAGCTTCATTCCCAGCCTTATGTCCCCAAAAAACTTCCAGGCTTCATTCTGGATTCTCTTATCAGCCCCCATCTCTCTCTGCACTGATATCTTATTATTCTGTTGCCTAGGAGATGCAAAGAGAGCCGAATTGCTTTCCGTGTAAAACTTGACCCATTTATACCGCTGGGCTTTTTCTTCCTAAAGCAATTCAGCTTCGGATTCTTCCTCACAAAAGGCTAGTAGCAGCACCGCGCTCCTTCCTGATCCTGTGCCTCCCCGTAGCCTGTCAGCTTCTGCTCTGCTTTCCTGCCCTCTTGGCCTGCTTCAGCTCGGAACATTAGCTGAAGTGTGTGAGACCTGGTGCAGCCCAGGGTCAGGCTGCCCGTGTGCTGAGCATTTGTGGCTCCCTTCCTTCACCTGTCCTTCATTTCAGCGTGTGACATTTACATCTATGCTGTCGTGCTTATTATTAAGATTGCATAGTTATGTTAACGTAACACACTTCTCTGGAACTAGACTAGACTGGTCTCTCTGTGGTTCCATCCATGCCTCTACAGGAGTACAGGCTGACTGTGCACATCTGTGTGCCACTGACCGCCATGTCTGGTTCACTTTCACCCCCATGAAGCTCAACCCGACAGTATTCGCCAGTGAAATGAAGCCGTTAACCATCCATCCAGCTTTCCCTCTCATCCAGTACAGCGTCACGGTTTAGCCTAAGTGCTGTCCGTGGTGGCACAGGGCACAGGGCACAGGGCACAGGGCAGGAGGCATCGCTGGGTGTGATGCCAGTCTGTCAAAACTTTTATTTCACTCACTTTATTTCACTCCTGCTGTGTTTCATGATTACATTTTTTGAGCAGTTTTATTTTCAAAGCAACTTAAACTGAAAATGAGTTTTCCATCCATCCATCCATCCATCCATTTTCTATACCCACGTATCCTCTGCAGGGTCAGAGGGGTCTGCAGCCAATCCTGGCAGCTAGGGGCATAAGACAGGGGATAACCCAGGATGGGGCGCCAACCAAGCGTGGGCAGGTGATTTTTATTTATCCTACATGATGTCTTCATATTTAGCTCTATTTTCAGTCCATCAGACTGAGTACATTGCCAGAGGCACAGGAACGTTTTTCATTGGCTGATGGGATCTTAGCCAACAAAAGCTGCTGTTGCTTCCTTTGAATTTGAACTGTCTAGTATATATATGTATATATATATATCTGCCATATATCTGCCAGTATTGTGTATAAAGGGCTTATTCAATATAAAAAAACATCAACAGAACGAGTACAAAAAAGTAAATGATGGACCTTTTAAGACCAGGAACAGGCCCATGCATGCAGAAGATTGCAGGGATTTTACTTACTTTGTTATTTTGTTGACAACTTTGCTTTTTTTTCGTGTGAGTTGACAATGAATTTCAAACAAAATGGATCATACAAAAGGAATTAGTCTGACCTTAGAGCTCCAACAATATGAAGCATTGTTGTGTTCATACCCGCAGTGAAGCTCAGCCTGGCTGTAATGTTTACAAAATGAACTTCATCGGCATCTGCTGCTCTGCGTCACTGGACTCGTCCAGCTTCTAAGCCTGAAGTCTTTTCATGTCCAGGTAGCACTGGGGCCTGGAGATTCACTCACTGAGGACCTTAGCAAAGCCTGAAACGGGCTAATGCCGGAGAATCCAAACTCCAGTCCATTAACCTGCGAGCAGAAGAATGTCGCGTATCTTCTCAGCGTTTGCAGTGTTACCCTACCTCCCCTTTTGAAAACCTCCTCCATTAGCCTTAAGATCCGTCTGGCAGTGAGACATTGCAGTGAGTGCTGCCATCCCGCATGTCACTGGGCAGTGATACCAGGCAGCCAGGAGCAGTAATCCGCAGGCTGACGTGTGGCTGCCCCCCAAACCCCCCCCCCCCCATCCACAGTACTTCCAGTAGCAACAATGTTATATCACTTGCTGCCTGTTGCGTTACTGCTGTTGTTTGAGCTGTGCTGCAGTATGGCGGTATATGAAAAATTCATACAATATGGGAAATTAAAACCGGCAGATCTATAAATACCTGGCAGGCCTGCAAATACCCGGCAGGCCTGTAAATACCCGGCAGCCCTGCAAATACCCGGCAGGTCTGTAAATGCCCGGCAGGCCTGCAAATACCCGGCAGGCACTACCTACGAATATATTGTTTGTCAGATTGCAGCAGGCTGCACCTGCATTGTTGTTAGATTAGCTGCATCTCATCAGGTCTGCAAGACAAACTCATTGGCTAACTTAAATATGTACATATTCCTCAGATGAAATGCAGACACAGGCCACAGTAAGACTGAAAGGTGATGATTCTCCATTTGACTGCGATGAAGCGTTCGATCGGTGTCCTGCATCCCACCCTGATACTGCGATTTCTGGACCTCGGCTACCCTTGAAGTGATAAAGTTGTTTCCTCGGGGAAAATTAAATTAAAGCACAAGAAAAAGGTCCAACAGACAACTACTTCAGCACTGAATAATGAAACTGACTGCAAGATGCAAAGTCCAAAGTGTCGTTCATCTCACTCCATTTCCTATGCAAGAGATGATGGAAAACACAAAAATCTGATGCCAAAGAGAATTTATCAGACAAACTGGGACTCTAAGACCTTGGCAACTCGGCCAGAATTTTTCAGTTTTTTTTCAAATCGGCAAAAGTGTGGGACTGAAAGGTTTATAAGGTATTTAATAAACAGACAATTCTGGAATGTTCTAAAAGGTTGCATGGCCGACGGCTCTAGAATATTCCTAGAGAGAGAGTTTCTGGATTCCTAAATGACTCCCAAGCACAGGCGCAGTGTGCAGACTGACCTGCTGTCCGCTTGATCTCCGTCTGCATCTGCGTGTCACGCTTCAGAGCGCCACTGGAAATGGGTCACTGCGAGATGCTGAGCGACTCAGCCAGTGGAGCTCGTCCTTCGGCTTGACTCCACCCCCCATGCAGCTTCCTGAAGCAAAGTCACTTGATTTTACCCTCGTTGCTCACTTTGACGTGACGGAGAAGGTTCTCACGTTACCCAACATGTCCCTTTGCGCCCCATTATGATAAGTCCAGTTCTTCAACGCTTTCCTTTTTCTTTCCGTACCAAGACAGCCAGATAAAGAGGTAAGTGATTCATTCTGATGTTGTCAATGGTGCTATTGCGCTCAGTCCAGGGATTTGGGGATTTTGAGAGTCACTTGACGTCTCCCAGCCAGTCCCTGACATAGATATGCTTTTCTTCCTACTTCCACTAATAGGAATGAAATGAGCTGGCTGAGTATAGCTGTCACCTGCAGCCTGTCAGCTTGGGCGGAGCCAGAGGTGCCTCTGACAATGAAATGCTGTCGAGATAAAATATTCACTGTGGGCTTTGGCAGCTGTGCAGACAAGCTGATGGTGCAATTGGAAAACATTACATCTCAATCTACTTCTGCCACAAATTCTAAAGAGAAGTAGCAGCCACTGATTCAGGCCTTCCGTTCATCCCGATTTCTCTTTGTAAGTCCGCTGTTGCCATAGCTACGATTTTAGTAGGTCTGAAGCCAACCCTCTCAATATGAAGCACTGATGGAGGCTGTTCTTGTGGTTCTTTGCCTGCGTGTTCATGTCTGACACCAATACAGCTGCCGTGCTTTTAAAGTGCATTCTGACAGTCGCCTCAGGAGTTCAATCGTCTGCTTGTTGTTGTGATTTCTTTTGTTCTTTCTTTCTTTCGTTCTTTCTTTCTTTCCTTCTTTCTTTCTTTCCTTCTTTCTTTCTTTCCTTCTTTCTTCCTTTCTTTCTTTATTTCTTTCCTTTTTTTTACCACAACAGCAATATTGGATGGTGCTCACTGCCGCTGAACATCACCCGTCATCTTCCCCGGCCTTCAACTTAAAATAAGAGCAGCAGCTGCCCTCTACCCCCAGATTATCTTATCCTGAGCTAAATTCCTAAAATATCCTGCCATATTTGACCGGGAGGAAGATTGCAGAAAAGGTTCCGGGAAGTCCAGCTTCGAGGGCCTATTTTTACCAAGGCCCCGACGTCTCTGTGATGATGCTGCTCACTCACGCTCGCTCTGTTTTGACAGCTCAGAATAAACAGGGTATTTATGGGGGCGTAGTGCTGGCGGGGATTTTGGCCCCTCGGTCTCTCTGTGGGCAGTGAAATCAGTGCCCTGCACGGTTGGTTATAAATGGCTCCATTTCATATTTCATTGTGTTTGGCATTTAATTATCAGTCAAGGCGATCAGTCTGGCTAAAAGGCCGCAGTGCTGCCACAGTGCTGCCGCAGTGCTGCCGATGTCTAACCTTCAATGTAAAACCTCAGCGCGTTTCTGCTGGACTTTGTATGTTTCCCTGTTGTTTCCTTGAACACATTGATGTGCCGCTGCCGCTGAGCCCAGGCCACTGGGCGTGCCTTGGAGGTTTCTCCCATGCCTGGTCTGGGGGCCCGGCAGAGGCTAGTGAAGTTACGCTTAAGCACCCCCCCAGAGTGCCCCCCCCCCCGCCGCCATTGTTACGTTTTTTACTTGGAATAGTTCAATTTAAATGGATTCCTTGTATCCATCTATCTTCCAGCCACTTAATCCAATATAGGAATGTGGGCCATTAAATCTTTGATAACAATGAATTACAGTTGCACTCAAAATTGTTCAACCTCTATTGGAAATTAGGAATATTGGCCAAAATCAAACAAAAACAATTTAAATAGCTCAACACAGCTAATATTATAATAAGAAGCGGCTTCTCCACATTCAGCACAGAATGGCACTTATAATGGCTAACTGCCGTCTCGGAATCCCTCGTCAAAGCGTCAACGCTAGGGGTGTGTTCACAGAGACGATGGACTGCATGACAGGAATACGGGTCAGTCAAGAGAATTGGTCAGAAAGTTAGAAGAAGAGCTCATCGCCTTGCACATACAAGGAAAAGGATAAAGCTGAAAGTTTGTAAATTTTTGCCAAAAAACCTGATTTGTAATGGTGGCCGAATACTTTTGAGTGCAGCTGTACATATTGAGTTGTTATTGATGGAAGCTTAAAGTTAGTCATGTGCCAGGTGCTTTTATTTAAACATAATACAACCTTATCTGTACTTTTGCTTCATCTACCTGTATTCATTTAAGAAGAGGTGCAGGAAGGGAGTGATGTTACTCACACATCATACTGTGCGGTTTTGGAAATCCACTTTTCTACTGGACAATAAGAACATTCTATCCATAACTGGACCTGCTGTTGTTCCTTGTGCTGCGACTGGGCGAGAATTACCGCTGACTGCATCCCGGGGCCCAGATGCTGAGTAATAACCCAGTTACTACTGAAGCACAAATCATGGACAAATAAAGTTGTTGCTTGAGATGAAAGATGCGTCACAGTTTATTAATGATGAACAAACACGAGGTCAGTATTTCACTTGTGTTATACATGACTTGTTCCTTCAGTAGTTCAGTAAGATTAACCCATTTAACAGATATAGTGACAAATATAATAACAGCCTGAGATAAAACATCCATCATGATTCATTAATAATGAATTAACATGAGATTAGTATGTAACTAAGACTTAGTTTGTGGTAAATTAATACATAAGTAATAGCATAATACTACATTATTTGTTCCCAAATAGCCACATACATATAATTCCTCAGTGTCTCCCATTTAAAAGGCATAACTACGAATGATGTAATGATGTCAAGACAGGGCTTTCGTCGTAGGACGATTCCTTGCTGGAAACTAGGCTGGAAGAGCCCGCCTGTCCCTCTGGTAATATGTACATCTTCATCAGTGCTACCCAGTGCACCCTAGGTGCTGTGCTGTACAGCAGGGACCTTCCCAGCTTCACACACGTCCCCCTGTCTCACTCTCACGCCAGAGAGTGAGTGCGGTTAACCGCTTCCAGCAAACGGACATTCTGACATACGAACTGTCTGTCAGATCGGAAACCCGTCGTAAGTCAGGGACAGTTTGTGCTGAATGGGAGCATCTGTTAACTGGATAAATAATACGGAGGTGAGAGATGACAGGTAGTCAGCTGTGATTGGCTGTCACCGGGCCAAAGGAAAACCACTGAGACTCTGGTGGAGCCCAGATCTCAAAGCCCACAGTGCACATCACTGATCTTTACAGAGACACAGACACCGGCGGACGGAAACAATCTTCCCCTGCAGTCACTATAAAGCGGCTTTCCACCCACGTCCCGTGGACCGGGACCACGGCACATGCTGAGGAAATCAGCCGCCATTGTCATGGAATCTTTGTCCACATTGGTCAACCAGAAAACATCTGAAATCTCAGGCAGCTTTTTTCCCCTATGGATTATAAATACTTAGAAAATAAACACTTTAATCGTATAGCATCCAACCAAGAGTCAACACCATGACAAATTCTATCACACATTTTGCTCAAAATGCAATTTTTACTTTGGACGTGGTATTTAAACATATATCCTACATAGTTTTTTTTCCTCAATCAAAACATTTTGCCACACCCATGAACGGAGGGTTGACGATCCCTGCATCCAGCAATTTGATGCATTTTTTGACGATTTTGATTAACTGCTTGCATTAACAGACACTTTCATCTGGAGCAAATTGTCTTGCAATGTTTAGAATATAAAACGTTTCAGTTGACTAGCTTGGTACTGATTCTGGTTACCGAGCCCCCAACGGAGTGGCATGCTGGACCTTAGGCCCCCGATTGTCACGGGTCTCTAACCTCTTTGTTTCCTGCTGCTTGACTCCCATTAAGAAACCAAGAGCATAAGGACATGGCCACCTTAAATATGCGAATACAAATAAATTTGTAAAAAACACAACCCTTCTGTCACATCTGGGTCTTGCGTGTTTAGAGTATAAAAGCTATAGACTGTAGATCCTCAGTGCTAAAGTTTAAGTGTTTAAGCTTCTGAGAACTGGGCCAGTACCCAGAATGCACTTCACCAGTTCAGAAAATGATATCAGGTGGTGTTAATGTACAGCTGTTTTATGAGTCATTTTGCATAAAACTCCTGAAAGCCGTAGCGTACCTGGTTCCTGTATCTGAGAAGCTAGTTATCAGACTGTGGTCCTCGCGGCCTCTGAGGCCGTAGGTTTTTACGCATATTATGTATTTAATTACATAACATCAATTAAGTACGTTACATATTTAAATGCTGTGGTTGGCACAATCTGAAGTGTCATTTCAGTGCTGTGCAGTAGCTGAGGAGAGGTAATCATACCCAAAGGCACCACACGCCTGGAAGTGAGCCGCCCCTCCATAGCTGTCCTGAGGGACACTCGGACCGCCCACCTCTGGGCTGGAGGGGGGGTCCACAGTGTCTGCAGAGTGATAGAAGCCCCCTAACCTCCGGCAAGCCGCCCACGCCCATGTGACCCGTCTGCCTCTCAGATTTCCGCCTCCTTTCCTCCACCCATCTCATGTTATTCACATCCTCTTTTTGGACGCGTGTATTTTGGCCGCTGCAAACCTATTCCTGATCTGCATTCCACATATCTGTGCTTCTGTGGCGAGCCTTCGCTGTCACCCCGCGATAATTTACTGCGTGCGGGTCAGCATGGGGACAGGGAGACCAAAGGCAAACACTTAAAGGACAGAAATACACTATTATATTTTACCTTTGTCGTTTCTGATCACCCCTAAGTGCTTAAGTGCTTTACTGAAAATGCTGCTTTAGCTGCATGCTGTGTGGCGGCATCACGACAATGCAGGATACTTTGAGTTTAACTTACAGAAATTCATTCATTCATTTTCCAAACCTGCTTGTCCAGGGAATTTAGGAGAATTACTGTTTGGAATTTGTGTGTTTCTTATTTTATTATTGTGTTTCTGAATCGTCGCCTTTCACACTGCAATGATGGCATTTGAGTCAAGGAGGCCAGAAGAAGATAACTGCTGAAACCCAGATGTCCGATTGAAAGTAACCGATTGGTTACATGCGAAACAAATTCATCCATCCATGTTCCATGACCACATAACTAACACAGGTGCAGGACACCAGGTAGGGGACGCCACACACAGGACGGGCACAGGACACCAGGTAGGGGACGCCCCACACAGGACGGGTACAGGGCACCAGGTAGGGGATGCCCCACACAGGACGGGCACAGGGCACCAGGTAGGGGACGCCCCACACATGACGGGCACAGGGCACCAGGTAGGGGACGCCCCACACAGGATGGGCACAGGGCACCAGGTAGGGGACGGCCCACGCAGGACGGTCACAGGGCACCAGGTAGGGGACGCCCCACAAAGGACGGGCACAGGGCACCAGGTAGGGGACGCCCCACACAGGACGGGCACAGGGCACCAGGTAGGGGACGCCCCATACAGGACGGGCACAGGGCACCAGGTAGGGGACGCCCCACACAGGACGGGCACAGGGCACCAGGTAGGGGACGCCCCATACAGGACGGGCACAGGGCACCAGGTAGGGGACGCCCCACACAGGACGGGCACAGGGCACCAGGTAGGGGACGCCCCACACAGGACGGGCACAGGGCACCAGGTAGGGGACGCCCCACACAGGACGGGCACAGGGCTCCAGGTAGGGGACGCCCCACACAGGACGGGCACAGGGCACCAGGTAGGGGATGCCCCACACAGGATGGGCACAGGCCACCAGGTAGGGGACGCCCCACACAGGATGCCTGTCCATTACACACACACAATGGGGAATATATCAGTTGACCTAGCTGCATGTAATTGGAGTGCAGCACATGGAGAAAGCATAGAAATAGCCCACGCAGAGGCCCACACGGCTGCTCACTGAGCCAGTGTGCGGCTCTTACTGAATATCCCTGCTGCACACTTAAGAAATCATTGACGTTGAATAATTTTCACAGGTGTGCAAATATACAAGGCCTGGGGTGACTTTTCCTCTTGTCGTCATAAAATCACTCCTCTGATCATTCCATTCTGCCTTCATATTTCACCGCAACCTTTTCAATGTAACAATTGTGTTGTAATTCCATGTCTACACCATTAATGGCCCAGCACACAGGTCACAAGCACATTGTGATCTCTGCAGATTAGGCATCTGTGCTTGTGACCAGAAGGTAGTGGGTTTGAATCCCACTACTTAACCCTAAGCCTGCAGTATTATATTAATGTCGGGTCCTTAACCCTAAGTACTCCACAGGTGCTGCATTCCATCTGACCGTAAAACTCTCACATTTAAATATCTCAATGTCAGGAGAGCAAGATGGTATATATGACAGCCACCTGATTTCCCCACTGAGATTATTACTGCTGTCCCAGGATCAGACAGAACTCAGACAGAATGCACTAGACTGGCCCACCCACATGGCCTGGCTCCCTGCCCCACGATCTCAGAGTCCATTAGCTGAATGCTACAGGAAGTGTGTGACCAGCAGGACATTCAACTGCTGATTGGACAGAAGGCTCCAGGACGGGGAATGCAGCAGAAGGACTCCGGTGCGGCTGATTGGTGGAAGCGGCGGTCACAAGAACCAGGACGCGGGAAGCAGCTCGCTGGAACTAGAGCACAGAACAAAACTATTATGGAGAAACCAAACTGGAGAACCACAAATCTGGAGATGAGAACATGGTGAGCAGGAAAGAGACAAAGCAGAGTCACAATCGGGGAAATTAGAACAATTTGTCTTGAAAGGAGATTATTTTCAGGATAAAAAATGACAAGGTCCCTACAGGCAATTCCAGTGGTTCTGCCACCGCCGGCAACGACCTGGAAGCCCCCTAGTTCTCCTGGAGCAGAGAGACAGATGTAATGCAGAGATGTGGGAAAGAGGAGTTTTATTTTGCCTGATGCGCCTATTGTGAACTATGGCCTTCAGAAGCATTCTCTGCGCCGGATATTCATGAAGGACTGGGCTCTGCTATTAAAGTTAGTACAGTTCTGCTGAAGCATCAGATCTAGTAACCAAGCAACTGAGGCTGTGCCTGAAGACCCGGTGTTACGATCCCCGGGTTCCTCTGCTTCGAGAAAAATGAATCACATCTATTATATCTATTATTCCCATTGTGGTTTTAGATATAGCTCTGAAAAATAAAGGGGAAATATGCAAGGAAGTGGGATATGATACGCAGCCAGTGGAAAACAAAATGAAAGGATTCTCAGAAAAGTGAGTATCCTCAAAATCCCACGTGAAGCGAGACCTCGGCTAATTCCCGGCTTTGTGAAGTTCTGCCTTTGTTTCTCCTTTAATTAAAAGCCCTTTTGTTATTTATTCAGTCACTATGGCTTGGTCTTCAGTTGTGGGCCCACCAGGGAATGCAAAATCTATAGTGTCCTTCTTCTAAAAAGAATTCATTTATCTTGTAATGACACATTCGTGTGCCTCTTTTCTGTCTATAAAGAACAGATATTCTACACCAGGATGTAACAGTAGCTGCAGGTTACAAGGATACGGTCAAATTCTAACAGTAATAGCAATTATAATGATAATATATTAATATAGTACAGTCCCCCTAAATTATTTTCAGTATATTAAATCAGGTTCAACTTTGGCCACTAACTAATCTCTGTGGATTATAATTATGACGTAAGACATGCGGGGCACTTGGGTTCCACCGTGTGCCGGCGTCGTGGCCTGATGACCCTCGGAGAGCTTTAGGACACCATCTGGCCAGCATGTCCAGGCATTCTTCCGGCACGCTGCTTCAGCACGCTGACATCCTCCTCATGTTCAGCTTCTCAACGCGAAGCAAAGGCTTCTTTGTCTCTTTTAAGGCTTAATAGATATTAAGGCCAGCAGAATTTAATCCGTTTCTCGCAGGACTTTTTTGACATATCCTCTTTCTCTCTCTTAGTTCATGCAACAGGCGTGGGCGAGCCTTGCTGCTTAAAAAGCCAGTTTTTAGACACAATTGGGCAGGTTGGCCAGCAATTTGAGAACCAGATTTGAGACTTTGACCGGCGGTGGTCTGTCCCGCTGCAGTATTTGCCTTGATGAGGTATTTAGGCCAAATTGCTTTGGTTAAGAAGCCAGCTGTGTCAGATAGCACAATTTAAAACCGGAAGCCATTAAAGTACTTTCAGATAAAGGCGTCTATTAAGTAGCTGAAATAACAAAATTAATGTAACTAACTAAATTTCCCGTGAAGCGGAGGGTTCTGCCAAGCGGGCCGCCGGGATTTAGTTGTTTCCCTTCTTATCATGTTGCCGGGCGACCATCCCGGGTGACTGTTATCAGGTACGGCTGCCTGTCACACCTGAATCACACCTTCCTGCCTAAACAAAACTGGGCTATTACCAAGTCTGCACCATAAATGAAGGCCTGAAGCCTGGAAGTGGCCACTTGTACTGGACAGTAGTGGCCCGTGTCCGTCGGTGATGCGTTACAAGACCCATCGTAGACAGCTGATGGTCCGTAATAGAGAACCGCCTGCAGTCTTTTGTGCGCTTACATATGGTAATAGATAAGCGATACACAGTAAGGTAATACCCACATTAAATACAGTAAAAAGTGCATCGTACATTATTATACAGTACTGCACACTTCTGTACTCTCTCAAACGAAAGGGATTCTGACGTTTTAGCGCAATTCTCAAGAAATAATATAATGTACCAAGGTATGAGGGGGCAATGAAAGTTGTACTTTGTATACCCCCCAAAGGCTGAAGTAACAATGAAAAATCATATTGATGCACATTTTATAATTTCTTTTTTTTTTGTAGTGTGGTGAGTCATGGACACAGTATAACTGATGTTACTTAAACCATGGATGCTGAGGTGTTTGTGTCTGTGTTTGTCTGCGCGAGGCAGGAAGCGGCTGTGGATTAAAGGTACCTTAAAGTAAAGGACAGCAAATCGACGGCCTGACAGCATTTTACCGTCTGTTGCTTGTTAAAAAAAAAAAACCTTGTATAATTCACACACTTTATGCGCACAAACGTGGACAAATAACTGCATGCAAAGCCCCCGGCCCCCCCACACAGGGCCGCCCGCTTTGCCAGGATCCACATAATCTGATTATTTCCCAGACTCCTCCTGGGGCTTGTGTCACCCTCCCAGGCACTAAAAGAGTCTGTGGAGGAATTTCTTTGAAGTGCCACGTCTGGGACTCCGGCTTCTGCAGTATCACAGCTGAGGTTAAAAAGCAGAAACGAAGTTTAGCTGTTTTCACTCTCACTTAAACACTGTAATCCAGAGCCGTATGAAATGGCAAAAAGTTTTTTCATTTTGATCCTTTGCTTCCAGTTACCACTGCAGCCTTAAGCACTTGTATGGTGGACATTAATATGAACCCTCCCATTCAAACATGCATGTAGGGGAACGTTCTGGATGTCTGTACCACAGCTGTGCCACTTCTAGAGCTCTGGCAAACTCTCCCTACAGCTGTAGTTTTGCTATTCCTTCTTGCTTGAACACTTTGCTTCAAAAAATGGATGACGACAAACATTAAACTCACTAAGCCATGCGTTGCAAGAGATTTGCTTTTTTTCATGCATTTCCAATATTTTTTTAGTATAGATGCTTTATTAACGGCTTTATTCTGGCCGGAGACATTTTGGACACGGCACAGTCACAGTGCATTTTCAGTCGTGTGAATCCGTCCATCCATCCATCTTCTATAACTACTTATACAGTATAGAGTTGTGCTGAATGTGAATTCAGTCAGTTTTTATTAGTGAAGGTGTGCAGTAATAATACATGGTTATGAAAAATGCAATTATTCAAATGACATGTAATCTTTGACTTGAAAATACAATCCATCCATCCATCCATCCATCCATCCTCCTCTGCTCGTAGGGGTCGCGGGGGCAGCAGTGTAGGCAGGTATGCCCAGACCTCCCCTCAGCAGTGAAGAAAATATGTGCTCCTGCCATGGTTATGTCTTAATTAGCATTAAGGTTTATATTTGTTGAACACTAATTAAATAAAACTTCAGTCTGAACTGAATGTTCAATAAAACAGATTAATCAAGTTCTTATATTTCCAGCATGTTCTCTGATGTAGCCCAAACCAAATGAATGAATGAGGGTCTTACTCTGTGCTTCAGTACCTGTGATGTATGAGCTGTTACTGAAAGGTGCACCAAGTGGCCACCTGCGTGAATGAGGGCCTTATCCGGTGCTGCAGTACCTGTAATGTATGAGCTGTTACTGAAAGGTGCACCAAGTGGCCACCTGCGTGAATGAGGGCCTTACCCGGTGCTGCAGTACCTGTAATGTATGAGCTGTTACTGAAAGATGCACCAAGTGGTCACCTGCGTGAATGAGGGCCTTACCCGGTGCTGCAGTACCTGTAATGTATGAGCTGTTACTGAAAGGTGCACCAAGAGGCCACCTGCGTGAATGAGGGCCTTACCCGGTGCTGCAGTACCTGTAATGTATGAGCTGTTACTGAAAGGTGCACCAAGTGGTCACCTGCGTGAATGAGGGCCTTACCCGGTGCTGCAGTACCTGTAATGTATGAGCTGTTACTGAAAGGTGCACCAAGTGGTCACCTGCGTGAATGAGGGCCTTACCCGGTGCTGCAGTACCTGTAATGTATGAGCTGTTACTGAAAGGTGCACCAAGTGGCCACCTGCGTGAATGAGGGCCTTACCCGGTGCTGCAGTACCTGTAATGTATGAGCTGTTACTGAAAGATGCACCAAGAGGCCACCTGCTGTCTTTCTTTCTGACTAATATCTTCCGGCTTGCATAAGATATTCCAGAATATTCCAGTTTTTGTCGATGATGTAATGTAGGGTATCAGACATGAAACACTGAAAGTTTTTGCAGTTTTTAAAAAATGGTTTTCTGACTTAAATTTACATTCTTCCACTTTCAAAAAAAGTCACATAATTGCTTTGTATAATTCAAAAATATATGTAGCAACTTGTGTCTAACGTATCCAATATTCACGTCCTAGAGCTAAGATCAAATTTTGTCATTTTAGCGTTGCCATTTTACTTTGGGAGAAAGTGACTATCCAAACAGTTTTTCGTGTGACGGTATATTTACGTAAATAAAACCGAAAGGAAACCCAAAAGTCTTGCACTAAATGGAATATTTTCAAAGTATCACACTTCCTGGAAAATCATATGCGTCATCTAGCAATTGTCCCTTGCAGCCTATGTAAGCTGAGGCTGTGAGCTTCTCTGTGTGATACATTTTGCCTGGCTGATGTTTCGGCACATGAAGGACAAACTGTACCCACAGACCTATTCTAAGTTGTACACCCCAAAATAAGTATCTTGCAGGGCACATCAAAGCTATCTTAGTCTGCCTTCCTACTTGGGGTCAGAGCAGCCCCTGCTTACATCACCTCCACGCCTCATTCCAGAAACCGGAGGAGTGCACTTTGGAATTTGGTCACGGTGAGCCCTTATTAAATTATCTGCCTGTTTAGCTGGTCCCTTCTAGCCATAAAGACTCACATGCGATTCTCACGCTTCATTCATTGATGCAGCTCGGGTCCACTGGCTGCACATATGCAGTGCAGGCACCACAAAGAATAGAGAGCTGAGCACATGGACTCGTTTGCCTGATTATTACCCGGCAGTGAGAATAAAGGCAGGGGGCCACACATCGATCTCCGGCTGTGGTACCACATGCTTCACACGTCGGGCCCAGCTGCAGTCAATTGTCACATCACTGATTTTTTTTAATCTTCAGTTTTTTGTTAGGCTTTATTTCTGTTGATTTTGGTTTTAGGCGTAATGGGTTGGGTCATGTTTAGTTTAACTTTAGCTTTTGTGGACAACTTTCTTTGTAGTTGTAGTATAAGTTGTGTAGTATTGTTATTTAATTCTTAATTTGTAGCCACCATCAGAGAAATAGAGGACTAACAGCGGGTAACTGTCATACTACACAGTCATTCACTTGGAGCTTTTGGACAGCTTTTGTTTTTCTTTATTATTATTATTATTATTTATAATAATAATAATAATAATAATAATGTAACAGCTTCCAGGATAGGCTCCGGACTCCCTGTGTCCCAGCAGGATAAGCAGTTTGGAAAATGGATGGATGGATGGATAATGTAACAATTATTGTTATTATTGGCCTGTTGTTGTTTACAAACAAACAAAAACGTGCATGCGGATATTTCCAATGGCAAAACATCAGAAAGAGGCAGGGATGCGGATACTGCAATACCATTTGTGGAGCTGTACATCGGATCAAGACAAGAAGACAAAGCCGGCTGTGGAAGCGAGGGCAGCGCCGCTTCTCTCCGGCCGCAGACCCCGAGCCGCCGATCAACGTGTCCCGGCGAGGGCAGCACTCCCATAATAACACCGCTGACGTCACCTCGCTCGGAGAGGGGAGAGAGAGGGAGAGAGAGAGAGAGAGAGAGAGGGGGCTGATGAAGGGGATAGTCAAGCGGTGGCGCTGGCGGCAGCCATCTTAGAACCATCTCCGTGGTTGCGAGTACATCATATGGTTTTTTATTTTAAATTTCATATTGAGTAATACTTTTAAAATATCATTAAGGGTGCCCGCTGTTCTCTTTGGGCTGAAATAACGGCATGCATTTCCGAAGGTCCAAACCCCCCGCATCTGTAGTGGGATTAGTCCTTGCACTGATTTGTGCGGTGGATGCTGCGAAAGGTGAGTGGGATCTTTGGGTTGACATTCATTCTGTTATTTTCTGTACCGTCGGAATGATTTGCGGCCCAGTGGAGAGACGGGAAATGCTGAGTGTATCAGCCGGTGTGGATTATTTTCACGGTCAGTCCTGTTATAAGGAGTGTTGAGTGAGGCTGAATTAATCAGGAAGGCTCAGCTCTCATCCAGCAAAATATGAAGATTTAGTAGAGGGCAAATGATATTGAAAATAATAATAATAATAATAATAATCGTGATATAGTATAATAATCGTATTAACTCCTGATGAATTCAATATGTTCAATATTATGTTTTTCATATAATATATAGTCAGCGCTAGTATATTAATTATATAGCAACATAATACAATGTATTTACGGTTCCCAACATTGTAGTCATTGGTATTTTCGGTACTTTGTAGCTGGGAATGACACGGCATTAGATGCGTTTTATGGAAATCCGCGGCTTGTTCAGTCAAGTGCACTCGGCGGTACCTTAAACCGACCCGATCCAAAGCGCTGTGTCGTTTAATGTCATAAACTGGTGCAGATCAGGGCATCGCTGAGGGTTGTGATTCCGAGGAGACTGTGGTCCACATTTATCCGCAGCGCATTGCAGGTTCGGTCGCCAGCGTCGTCTGGTCGTGGCATTTAAAAATGTATGTGATTTAGCCTCCTCTGATATTTCAGGGGTCGTTAATCATTACTATTGTTATTATGAAGTATCTCGGGGGTGTTAAAATGCACAATGGCTTATAAATACCTAAACATAATACCTGTAAGCGTTCAATTAATGAAATCTTAAATACAGCATCAGATGACTGTGGCTGTGAAGTTTGACACTGCAGCAATCTGCAGATCGGCGCTTCGGGCTACTGAGGAGGAAGATGACTTGAAAATTTCATGTGCGCAACTCGTTTGCAGTGCTTTAGGAGGTCTGTGTTACTGTGGTCTGTGTTACGGAGGTCTGTGTTACGGCGGTCCGATGGTGCTCGGTCTCTGCGCTCCGCGTGACCGTGCGTGGGCTTCCGTGCACGCGGGTGGAGGCGAGGGCGATGCGTCCTGCCGACACACCCATGTTTGCGCCGCACAGTTAATCCGTGATCCGGTGTGTCGCAGGTGCCCGATTTTCCGTAAAAGCGACAGAGATTCGCTTTGTGCAACGCAAATCGCAGTGCTGCCCTAAGCAGATACCATGCGACCAAAATCCACGCAGGCATCCATGTTTGGGCAGGTGTCGCACCTGGACGAGAAATAACCTGACATGGAGCCAGTTTCTGGAATATTCAGGCGTCGCAGTTTTTCAGATAAGTGCGGAAAGCTGCGGTCCTGCAGCTTTGGGGACTGAGTCCCGATTGCAGTAAAGAAAACTGACACTTTATAAATTTCATTTCAAAATATTGAAAATATGTAAAGCATAAAGCGTAGTCCCAGCACGGAATGACCATGTTTGTGACCTTGAGAGGATTTCAGCTTTTTGAAGGAAACTTTCTAAGAACTAGGAATGAATTAACACAGAGAATAATATGGTATTGTACATAGGTTATGTAAATAATGGGAACAAATCAGTAAAGTTTTAAGTACTTTTCAGACATAGACAGGCATCAGAACTCTGTGGGATTAATTAGGATACCATGTATAGATCTGTAAATCTCACACTGCGTAAATTACAGATTAAAAAAAATATTTCAGGAAAGATTGTTGTAAAGGTTTTGGCATAAGGCACAATTTCAGAAATTTCTGAGGAATATTCATTTTGGAGACAGATTTGGGCCTGTGGCTTGGTTATTGTACCATTTGGTGACTTTTATGTCCTGCTGTTCCTGAATCGGCAGCATGCATCAGACAGACAGCCTTTGCCTGGGGTGGGGGCTGCAGCGCATGTTCCCTGATTGTTTCCCACCTACATCAATCTCTCATGCCACCTACATCACTCAGACACCCCACCCTTTGTTCTCCTTTTCTTCTTTAACTAAATAAAGTTCCCTTCTTTGTCCACCTGCTCTCTCACTGGGAGACGGATGCCACTGCGTACAGCCTGACATCGGGCCGGAGAGGCGTGTTAGAACACCACCCTGCCAGGAATCGGGGGGGGGGGCTAAAGGGACGAACACCCAGCTGCAGTGTCAATGTATTATTTTTGGGAAGATGGATGACATTCGATAGTAGTAAGAAGGCAAAACACACAAACACACACACACACACACACACACACACACATTCAGGGCCTGTGGGAGTTCCGGTATCGTATGTCTGTACTCTAGCCGAGTCTTTGTGCAGAAGGAATCACTGTATTCATTCTGTCATTGACGTCATTCATGTGTACAATCGTGGTTTTGTTGTATTCTTTCTTTGCCAGTATTCACCTGTCTGTGCTCCCTGCCCTTTTGGTCCGTCCTGCGAAGCGCTTTGCCGATTCCTCAGCCCCTGTCCTCCTCAGCAGGGACGTTTGTCTCGGCCGAACGCCGCAGTGGCGTCCCACCGGCACCGTGGACGTCTTTGGCTGCCGCACCTGTTTCATCTGCTTTTACTCTTAAGCGAATGATTGTGCACAGCTGGTCTTGGATGGCTTTCACTTTTAAGTGGCAAACACCCCCCCCCCCCCCACCCACGACACTTGGATTGTTTAAACACACGTGAGATGAAAAGGGTCATTTCACAGCTTTCCTCCTTAGCTTCTCCGCCTCTGTCCCTCTAGCTACCATCACTGCTCTTTTGTCCGTCTTGCCTGCCAGGTGACAGATAACCGGTGATCTTTCAAACCAAGAAGATCTGAAAACTCTAGCATGCGTGTTACCTTCTGTCTGTTTTACAAGCCGCACGCAGAATTCGAGAATCGGCTATCCGCCTTTATCTGGCTCTCTGTGTTTAATAGGAGGGGCAGCATTGTATCCTGCTGGATAATGAGCAGATATTGAAATGTGTTTCACTTTTTTTTAAAACCAGGCTTTTTATTTGGTTTTTCTAGGTTTAGTGCTTTTCAGAGATACCAAGGTAGAGCAATTTGGAAAGGCTTTAAAACTTGGCCTAAGAGTTTCTTTCGATAAAGAGTCTTTCTACGTGAATTAATACGTAATGAGAATGATGAGAGCAGACTTCAGGGGCTTATTGTAGCGCTGCAGTAACCAAAGCGCAAACTGGGCGTCTAAATCCGCAACAACTGCGGGATTGTTATCTCAGGCAATATGCACTGCACTGTGGCAGGGGGCGTGGCCACTGCCCATTCTCCTGCTTTTCTTTTTTTTTTTTTTGAGAATTGGGGGGGAAGGGTGTGGATGTGGGAGGTCAGGGGTCAGGGCTCAGCTCCTTTCTGGCCTCCCGATGCGCCCCATGTCTTCGTGCCATACACACGCATACACACATGTGTATAAATAAGATTGGTGCTGCTGGCTTTTGATTTGTTTGCTTTGGCTGTATTTTGAGTCACATGGAACATTCCAGAAAAGCGGCCTTCTTTACTTACGCTGGCCTCGACCTCCGTCTTCCGTGGAGCTTCTTACGTTTGTACCTGTGAAGGACTCTGCTCATTAAGCCTGTTTCACAAGTGTTCGAATGTCCCACAGATAAAGGCCCAGGTCTTTTGGGGCGAGTCTAGACTGTTAATCACTCTTCCATCTGCAGGCCTGTAGGCATTTTATAGGGATTTGCGGAGTTTAATCTGACTGCCGTTTGGCACGCAGGCTAGTTCCCATTTACCAAAGTTTTGGGAAGATTGTTGCTTTGAGAGTCGTTCTGTCTGTCTGATAACGTTCATTTCAGTCACTGTGGTTTGGACACTTAATCATACCGATTAAATGCTGTTTACTGCGTTATCTGCATGTTTGTCCTTCATTTATTAGGTAGGAATGTCAATCACAGCAAAGAAATATAATGAGATCTGCACTAAGGAGCAGTTAATTGAAGAATGCTGAAACTGCGATATTCATTTAAGGACGCCTTTCAAGAATGTTTTTGTCAGAAAAGGAATGTTTTTCAATTAGAAATAGGGAGGAAAATGCATGATGTGTGGGACAAAAATGACATAATAATTCTTCAATAAATTACATACATGAAAATACATGAGTTCGATTTGTCAAATACAATTATCCAGTATTTAGGGTAATTATCACAAAAAAACGTACAAAAGAAATGCAGTGAAAATGTGCACTGCAGCTGTGATGCAGAATGTAGCCCCCCCACTGCGCACTGCTTGTTACCTGCCGTCTCCCGGTCAGAGTTGTCGTCCCGCTTTGGGGTGGGTTTAGCATTCAGGGTCAAACCTGCATTAGCTGCTTAGCGTATGGCTGTGATCTCCTTGGTCTCCTTCAAAGGAGGCCATTTCTCCTGTGCGTCAGGGCTACTCCAGTAACACTGTGTGTGTGTGTGTGTGTGTGTGTGTGTGTGTGTGTGTGTGTGTGTGTGTGTGTGTGTGTGTGTGTGTGTGTGTGTGGTCATATATGTATTACATTGTGGGAACCAAATGTCCCCACAATGTGACAAAACCTGTTCTTTTGTCATTGTGGGGACCATTTTTTCAGTCCCCAATACAAGAAACTCAGTTTTATAAAAGTCTGACCGCAATCTAAAAAAAAAAAAATGCCAAAAGTCTTGTATTTAGTTTGGTTACTTATGGTTAAGGTTAGGGGTGAGTGGGGGTTGCGGTTGTCATTGCTGGGATTAGGGTTTTGCCCATAGAAATGAATGGACCATCCTCACAAGGATATGAATACAAATGTGTGTGTGTGTGTGTGTGTGTGTGTGTGTGAGAGAGAGAGAGAGAGAGAGAGAGAGAGAGAGAGAGAGAGAGAGAAAGTGAAGCAATTTCCATTCTGAGTGAAACACGTTATCTGTTAGCTGTCAAACATTTTTTAATAGTTGCCTCTTGGTTCGTCTGGAAACCGGCTTATGATTCCTGCTTTCATCTGTGTCTCTGAGTTGCTGAGTACAGAGAGATAAGTTATGCAGGAGAGGGACGCTCTTCTGTCAGCCCTCTGCTGGAGCTGGACATCGCTGTCATAATATTCACTTGAGAGTCTCCTGAGGGGAATGTTGTTGTGAACTTCTACACAGTTGACCTTTCTCTCCCTCCCCCCTGTGACGTGACCCTTCACACCGTACTCGGTGTGGGGGGGGTGGCCCGTCCTTCAGCAGCTGCTGCTGCCCTCCCCCATACCCGCCGTCATGGGTCTTTCCCGATGGGCGGCGTCATGCCCTGAATCTGTTGCATCTCACTTGCCTGTTGTGACGTTTCCCAAAACAGACACTGAATCTCAGGCAACACTTTAAAAAGCCACTTTTGTCTTTCTCGCTGTCTTCTGTGAGGGCTGTGTCCCGCTCACCTGGACAGGCATGAAGGCGGCTGTCTCCTGGAGCACCCACGCGTCTCCTCATCAGCTCACGCTCCGGGATGCGGGGACCGGGACAGCTGCCTTCTCATGGAAACGTCCAGGATGAGTCAGAAATGGGTCCCTGGGGAAGCAACTTTAACTTGACATGAATAAAAAGAAAACAACTCAGGAATCATATTTTAAAGGGTACATTTCTATGTTTGATGGAACATTTCTTATTATAAGGTGGCACGCTGGCTGAGTGGGGAGTGCTGTTGCCTCCTGGTTTTTGCTCTTAGTTTTTGCTCCGGGATTTTGCTCCTGGTTTTTGCTCTGGGATTTTGCTCCTGGTTTTTGCTCCGGGATTTTGCTCCTGGATTTTGCTCCGGGTTTTTGCTCCAGGATTTTGCTCCTGGTTTTTGCTCCGGGTTTTTGTTCCGGGATTTTGCTCTGGGTTTTTGCTCTGGGTTTTTGCTCCGGGATTTTGCTCCAGGTTTTTGCTCCGGGTTTTTGCTCCGGGATTTTGCTCCAGGTTTTTGCTCTGGGTTTTTGCTCCGGGATTTTGCTCCAGATTTTTGCTCCAGGTTTAGATTCCCATAGGCTCCTCTAGGTACTCAGGTTTCCACACACTGTTCAAAGACATGCAGTTAGACTAACGGGCGTCAGCATTGCCTGCTGCGTGTCTGTGCCCTGCAGTGGGATCCCATCCAGGGAGCCCTGCGCTGCCCGGCATTTGGCTCCAGCCCTCCTGTGACCCTGACTAGGACAAACAGTGGGAAGATGCATGGATTTCTGCTAAGTAACAATCACATAGAGAGGGTTTAGACAGAGGATCAGAATTTCGGCAGAAACATTGTTTTGGATTTAAAATCCTACTTTTTTATTATTGCCACCTGCTTGTCTACGGAAAGACTTTTTAGAAAACTGTCAGTTTGTTTCAAAGGTCCTGATTGCATCTCAAAATATTTTCAAGTGACGTTTCCTCTGTCGGGCGACGTGCCCCCCCAGCAGGGAATGTTATCTGCACCCCGCATTCCCGCCGGGGCCCAGCTTATTCAGATCTGCTGTCGGCTCTGAAGCCTTTCTGTTTCCCAGGCTGTTAACCCCTGCTTTGCCTCCCCATTCGTTCCTCGGACATCCAGCCCCGCGGCGAACAAAGAGGTCATTCTGTGCTGAGCACTTGGCGACCGAGGGCTGGGACGGGCGTGTCACAATGCGGGCGCTGTCACGGCTAGCGGAGGACTCTCTGAGTGCCGCGGGAACGCTGCCCGCCCCTCCGGAATGCGTAAGGGGGCCTTTGAGCGGCTGGGGGAGTAGCGTGTAGGTTTTTTTTTCGGGTGACAGGAAAGGGGGGTGAGGTGGAGAGGCCGCCTGTCCCCTTGAAGAGCTGTTGTGTGATTCTCCCATTCAGCGACTCAGCCCATCGGGCTGCTTGTTTAGAGCCACCGATCCGTCACAAATGGGTCATTCCACACTGAATGGCGAGTCTGTTTTCACTTAGGGAGCGGGTTGTTGCAATGATTTGTGGGGGGGCGAGGGGGGTGTCGGGTTCAAGGCTGGTTCTGCAAGTTTAACGACATGCATTTGGGTTTTAATCTCTGGGACTTCTCTGGGGTTGGAGTAGTAATCTCCCTCAAGAAACCCTTGGGTGTAACTGTGCCGGATTATCACCTGCTCAAGGAGATCCGTCATTAAAAGGCTGCTAGAATTCATGGGGAAATGCTGTCATGTGCGTTCTGTCTTGGAGGGGGCACGGAAATGCAACCTGACTAACCCTATCCTGGGCGGGCTGAATCCTCTGCCGAGAAGCGAGTCTGTGCTCCAGTGGTTTATGTGGCAGCCGACTTGCGGCTTCAGTTCCCAGGTGTGCATCGTGGCCCTTCCCCGTTGCTAGGAGACGGGCGGCCTGCAGCTGCTCTTTACCTGGCCGCCTCCGTTGCCGCTGGATCCATGGGAACGGGGAGGGGGAGGGCCTCGGGTCCTTCACTGGAATCACACTGTCATGTGACTTGCCCTGTTTGGCCCCTTGGGCTCCTGCCTGTAAGTCCGGGTTCACTTTCACTGCGCCTTTGTTCCTCTGACTGCACCTCCCCCCACCTCTCCCACTGGGAAAACAGATTGGCCCTGTTGTCCTTGTTTTCTATTAGTTAACAAACAAACAAGTATTGTAGGCAGCAGCGGGGCAGTATAGCAAATTGGATATGGCACCAGAAATTAGTGGGGCTATATCCAGCTGTGTGGATGGGCTGAAGCAGGCAGGGTGTAAGACGGCCGTGTTGGGGGTCCGACCGGGCAGCTGCCGCTTGCAGGCCGGACTTAACAATGTGCTAACAAGTTTATAAAAACAGAGGAATGATGATAATCATAGTCGTACTAATGAATAAAGGGCACAGGTCCAAGGCTCCAGTGCCAGGCTTTAACCTGAGCGTCATGCTTTTTATTTTGGAAAGACGTCTGGTGCAGCTGCAGCACCTTGACTGTGTTTCTGTTGGGATATTGCGAGACGCGGATTCCAGCATGTGTGGCTTTATATGCGTGACTTTGTCATAGATAGTGACGGATTTCCCTCGGGCAGTAGCACCTGCCGTAAACCCGTCTTGGTCATGTGCTTTAACTCTATCTGGTGGAGCTCCTTAACCCAGTGCGGTGTCTGGAGAGATTTGAACCCTGGGCCTGCCCGTCCTGCCGGGGTCCCACAGAGGCCGCCCACAGCGGCCCTTATGAAGTGAATCCTCGTTGAGACCCTTGTAGGCTGTGTCTCTGTTCCACTTGGTAGCAGAGTCACCGGGCAGAGCAAGTGCAGTTTGTGCAAGATGTCGCATTGTGCAAATAACACCCCTTGTATAACCTTATATAATAATAATAATAATAATACATTTTATTTAAAAGCGCCTTTCAAGACACTCAAGGGCACTGTACACAACAAATGATAAAACAAACATAAAAGCAGATAATTAACATAATCCTTAAAAAACAATCCAAAATATATGGGGAATAAGGTCAGCAAATGTGCATAGACACAGACACACACACACAGACACACACACAGACACACAGACATAGGCATGTGAGTTGCGGGCAATGAGAAAAATGGTGTTTTGTGTTTTCACCCTGAAGTTGCCTGTCTGTCTGTCTGCCTGCCTGTCTGTCTCTCTGCCTGCCTATCTGTCAGCCTGCTTGTCTGTCTGTCTGCTTGCCTGTCTGCCTGTCTCTCGGCCTGCTGTGTTTCTCTGCCTGCCTGTCTGTCTGTCTGTCAGCCTGCTTGTCTGTCTGTCTGCCTGTCGGCCTGCTTGACTGCCTACATGTCTCTCTGTTGGTTCTGTTGCCCTGCAGCGTAAGGAATGGCTTTCATAGTAAGTGTGTACCTTGTTTAATTTGATCTTTTGTGTGCCAGTGCTGATTCAGCTCTAATTATCACATATGCGTGTGGCAATCGACGTAGCAGTTGGTCCTTGAAAATGAGGACTCGGCCCGTTGCCTGTTTATTTGTAAGGTGCTTTTGTTAAGTAGAGCAGACAGTTTACTTTAAATTTGCTCTTGTTTGAGGTTTAAACATTGTGGAAGTTTACGCTGTTTGACAAATTGACATAATAACCCATCCATCCATTTTCTAACCTCTTAACCTGCTTAAAAGGAGGTTAGTTAAAACTACTGGGGTCCGTGTAATTTTGATGGCTAAACTGTCAAGTTGAAGATTGAAGTCTGGACTTGTAATAAAGGTTATCGTTGCTTGTAATAAAGGTTATCGTTGCCTTTTTTGCGTCATCATACTTCTTTATGTAAAATTCCAGCAGATAAAGAGCTTCTGAGAGCAATATACAGCCAAGGAACTGATTCTGGCGTCCATAGTGTGCGAATCTGAACGTTCAGGCATTTCAGGAAAGGAAGCGGCAATAGTAATAATATTGGCAGTAGTATTAATGCAGTAACAGTACTAGCAGTAATGTTAGTATGAATACCAGTAATGCCATGTTAGTGGTAGCAGCAGTTATATTAGTAACAGTATCAGTTGTAGATATAGTGTTACTAGTAATAGTAATAATAATATTGAGTTCTATAAGCTGCATTGCATCAAAGTTATTGATAAGTGGTCATATTGGTCTGTGCTTCACATTTGTTAGACACTTAGCATGCTGATCCATCGTTTCACTGTGTTTATTTAATTGGCTTTCAGCTGCCTTTCACGTGGAGGGGGTGTCTGTGAACTGATGAACACCGTACCTTACATTAATGGCGTGACTGAGTCTGCACCTGAAACCTGAGCTGTGTAAAACAGCCAGACACCCTCGACGAATCACAGTCTGCCCTGTACTGTGCTGTCGTGCTTTTCTCAGTGTGATGCACGGACTGGTGAGTCACTTCGGAAGGCTCTGTCCTCTTTAAACCAAAACGGATGTAAATATGCCCCCTCTCTGCTAACCCATATGGCTCACTCAGATTAAATCGGTACCCTGACTGATAATCCCGCGTTTTCTCTGCATAAAGGTGGCTGTCCAGTAAAAGACTGCATTGCATTTTATACCACGGCAGACGGCTTCTCAACACTGTGTCTTTTAGGATGATTAGTAAATGATTTTTTTTTTTCATTTTTTGTTTGTCTGAATTGTGTGGAAGGAGGAGAAAATGGCAGGAACACAACGTTCTTCACCAAGCAAATGTCTTGTACGTTTCAGTTAATATGTTTCTCAGCAAGGCGGATTAACACACCTCGGTGCCTCCTCTGCTTTTCCAGCAAAGGAACTGCACAGCTATTCCGCTCGCTGTCTGTGTCTGCTGTCTGTGTCTGCTGTCTGCAGTCTGTGTCTGTTGTCTGTGTCTGCTGTGTGCAGTCTGTGTCTGTTGTCTGTGTCTGCTGTCTGCAGTCTGTGTCTGCTGTCTGTATCTGCTGTCTGTATCTGCTGTCTTCCCGTTTCTGCATTTTGAGCATGTAGTAACAGTACGACTGTGATTTGGCTGATGGTTTTTACTTCTTCCTACTTCAAGTCACCCTACGTTAGAGCTTTGGTTACTGATGTTTTTGTTTTGGCTACCAATGAGGCAGTGGGCTGAGGGCGTGGCCAGCTGCCATTGGCTGATGCGTGTATCACTCTCCAAACAGAGTGTTGATTTCCTTAAGCTAGTGTTTCTGAATGGACTTCTGTGACCTGGTGGTGGAGATGGAGAGAAATAACATGAAGAAAGCAGGTCTGAGGCCAAACTGGGTGTACGATGACACTTCCGGAGGTAGAAAGTAGGAAATACTTCATATCATTATAATACAAATAAAATATCAAATCTGGGCAGTGTTAAGAAGTAGCTGAGCATGTTTGTCTTTGCACAACCTCAACACCTTTTTCTGGTCCTTAATGTGTCCTGGAGCAAACCCACATGCACCTCACCTACCTTCCTCTTCATCAAGGAACTGGCTTCCTGTTCGTTCCTTCTGATCCATGACAGCATGCCTGTATCTTTACCAGAGGGGTTAAGCAGCCAGCCTTTGGATCTTTGGGTTTAACAAAAAGCGTGACACCAACTCATGTTTGCCGATGCCTGACAAGTTACAATTTAAAGCACCAGGTTGCATGTTTCTTGGGTTGTACGTAAAAGTTTACGTTACTTACATACATTTTGGGAAAACTGTGTTTAACCAGGGGGGTGTTCCTCAAAGTATGATCTCTCAGTTACTGTTAGCTAGGTTAACATAAGCTAGAAGTCATGATTTACCATTTACCATGAAGTGCATTTACCATTTACCATGATTGTCCAATAGGAACTGGAATTAGGAACCTTACTCTTATGAGTTTAGGTAAGGAGCATTCCTATTGGACAATCATTACGTCTAGCTTAAGTTAACCTAGCTAACTGTAACTGAGAAATCCTGCATTGTGGAACATTCCCCTGGTAATGGGAGGTAAATTCGTCCCAGATGTAGTCAAATATAACCAGATATAGATACAACCAAAAGTGTCTGGTTACTAAAAGTTCTACATGAAGGTGATGAAATCCTTCCCTCCATTGTTTTGAGTCACTATCTACCTGAACTTTTTCCACTATTTGCTCTGTCCTTAGTCTGCTTGTGCCTTCTAATCTTTCAGGCTACAAGAATATCATGAACCAGCCATAATCTGCTGTCAGACTTTCTTTCTGTTGACCTGCCAGCTAGTATGCAGTGTAAACCTTGCCGATGGCGAATTTCAGGCCACAAGCATCCAACAAATTGGTCTCATCTTCATCCATTGAAGGGTTTGGTGCCTCAGATACAACAAAGGAGACACTTGTTAACGGTGGTGGTTCTCTGGGCCGGCGATGGACGCTGTCGCCAGTGAGCAGCTGACTGGATGCCTTGGGGGGTGGGGGGGGGGGGGGGTTATGTTTGCATTTGCATGACTCATGGCTCTGCGGCCAAATCTTCAGTTGATGGGAATGTTTCGCAGTAACTAGATGAGACCTGGGGAGGGCGTTGCTTCCATATCGGTCACTGACTGCAGTGTATGTCAGTGCTGCACTGACTGCAGTGTATGTCAGCGCTGCACCGACTGCAGTGTATGTCTGCGCTGCACCGACTGCAGTGTATGTCAGCGCTGCACCGACTGCAGTGTATGTCTGCGCTGCACCGACTGCAGTGTATGTCTGCGCTGCACCGACTGCAGTGTATGTCTGCGCTGCACCGACTGTAGTGTATGTCTGCGCTGCACTGACAGGCGAGCTTCTCATGCAGCCATATTCATTCCTGAGGACCACCCACAGAATGGTACCTTGCTGGTGAAGAGCCATCGAAACACGATGCTGCTATTCTTCGGGGATCTCGATTCTAACGCTGAGATTCTCTCTAGCGCTTACACACCAGTGTGCTCTTTTATTTCATATAATGGACTTTATTGCTGACTGTCGATCAACCTGCTTTTTAATGTTCTTTGGTATTTGCTTAGAAAATGACTCTAAGTACCTGTAGTTCTCCTCATTAGTGCCGGTGGAGGTTTCAGTTAGAGATTCATGCTAAAAACTCTGCACACAACCTTCTGCCAGCATCCTGAAGCTTTGCCGCATGCAGTCAGTGTCCAGTGTAGAATGTTATTAGATTCCGAAAGCTGTGTGTCTCAGATGTCGGCCAGCGTTGATGCTCTGGTTTGCGATTTGTTACAAGGCTTCTCCTGCGGCATGGTGGGAGACCCAGTCACTGCATTTCCGCTCCACGTGCGTCGCAGTGCTGCACAACCACCGACTGAACGAACCACATCAAAGCAGCTCCCTGAGCAGTTCTGCGACTCTGCCCCCCCCCCCCCCCCCCCCGTGGGCCGATAACCGGGGCACGCCTTGCAAGCCACAACCTCTCATTGGACCTTTCCGGAAATATAAATTGGTTAATTTGCTCTTTGAGTAGCAAAGATCTTCAAGATGCTAGTCACATGGGTTAGACGGGGATGGACACAAGCTGTTAAGCCCAAGGATGAAAAGTGACACATAGAGCAAAAATAATCACAGCTTCTCCTTCAGCTACAATGGTGACTGATGGTTTTTACAGAAATTCTAAACATTTATTTTCATTTCATTCCTCATGTTGGCTGCTCCAGATGTCAATTTTAAAACTTACATCCCCCTTTTTTCATTTAGCAGTTAGTAGCAGAACATTAGCAGCTTTGACATAAACGAAGCATCATCAAATTGCAAATTTCTAAACTTCTGTAATAAATCGCGTTCACACTGCTACAGGAATGTGGGCATATGCATCCCAGACCACCTCCGAATCAGGTTTGAGCAGTCGGATCTCCACGCAGTAAGATCTCCACGCAGTCGGATCTCCACGCAGTCGGATCTCCACGCAGTCGGATCTCCATGCATTCGGAACCGCACAGAGGCTTCTTTCTTCCCTGTCTTGTAAGGGGTCCATGTGATCACCTTCCCCAAATTGCTGCCTCGGTTTATTCACTTGGAATGAGGTGGATCATGCCCATGAAATGCCGGCTCGGCTCAGCCGGGCTGCATGTTGCTGTTCAGCTGCTCAAACAAAACAGTTGCTCCCTTGAGCTCTTCACAAAGGGCGCTGCGGGGGGCTGTCGCTGCGGGGGGGCTAGGCCTGCTGCGGGCAGTTAGGCCTGCTGCGGGGGGCTAGGCCTGCTGCCACTCTCCGCAGTGCAAAAGCAGGCCTCCCGCTGCCTGATTCTGAAGATTCACGATTCAGGCCTTTATTGTCATTGTACCCGGCAGTATAAGGGCATCAGGGCAGCAACTCCCCAAACAGTGCAAAGAAAACACAGGACATGTAATACTTAACAATGTGTACAAAATACAAAACAGTCAATAAATATTTGCAAAACAAAATACGAAATAATCAATGAAGTTGTACTTCAGTATAACTTTTTTTAGCCAAAGCAGCGTGTGACATTTTGATTTAATATCAATTCAATGTTCTTTATTTGTCACATACAACGACATGCTTGTTCTGGCAAATTCACCGGCTGTGCTATATAGATGGGGAATATATTATACTAGGTATAACGTATCTAAGTGTACAAGAGTGAAATGAAATATATACTAAAAATAAATATATAAAATAGCAGAAAAACAGTTAGACAAAACCAGTAAGGTAACACTGAAGAAGTGGGGCAGGTGTGTAAGGGATGGGGGCATACATCATGGGAGGGGGTGTTAGTGTATATGAGCGCAGTTGTAGTTTGTTCATTAAATGATAATATCTATTTCAATAGAAAGAGGGAGTGTGTGTCATTGGCCCTCGGCCCCGCGGCAGATTGGCTTCCTGTGCCTCCCCCAGACCCTCCGGAGTTCGGTTGCTAGGTCCCCTGCTTAGCCACTGCTGCTCTACTCCTCCCCCTAGTCTCAGAGTTGTGGTGTGTGTGGGTGGTGCGGGGAATTGCGGGGGGGGGGGGGGGGGGGGGTTGCCTTGTCTACTATTTGTCTTATCCGGTCTGTCATGGGGGGTCTGAAGCCATGCGGGAGCTGGCTTGGGCGGCACGAGCTGCAGTGCCCACGTAGCGTCATCGGGAGAAAGTTCCGGCACCTAATCGGACGAGCAGAAACACAGGGACTGAAGCGGGGAAGGAGGCACGTCAGGCAGCTCAGATTCATGGGAAGCATTTTAATTTCAAAAGAAGCAGAAATCTCCTTGGGGTTTCTTTCTATTTAATCTGCAGCAGACAGATGGATAATGATACTTACATTTGTACGCAAATTAGAATGAGATTTTTCTGTGTGATTCTGTGATGCCACAACTGCATGTGACTCCAACGGCTCCTCCAGCCTGCCTCTGCCATTTTAATGACAAGGGCTTTGCGTGCCAGAGGATTTTTCTTGTGCCGAATTGTTGCCCTCTGATTGAACTGCTTCATAATTCTTTGCTTGCCAGAAGCGTTTATTCAAAACATCTTAATACTGTAGCTTAATAACCCATATAGTTCCCACTTAGCTGGGTCAGGCCAGCATTTGGCTCTCCTCAGCTCTCTCACAGGCATCCGCCTGCCTGTGCCGTGTAACGGTCGGACAAACACGTTACCTGGCTGTGCCGTGTAAGGGTCGGGCAGACACAGTTTACCTGGCTGTGCTGTGTAACGGTCGAGCAGACACAGTTTACCTGGCTGTGCCGTGTAAGGGTCGGGCAGACACAGTTTACCTGGCTGTGCTGTGTAACGGTCGAGCAGACACAGTTTACCTGGCTGTGCCGTGTAAGGGTCGGGCAGACACAGTTTACCTGGCTGTGCTGTGTAACGGTCGAGCAGACACAGTTTACCTGGCTGTGCTGTGTAACGATCATGCAGACACAGTTTACCTGGCTGTGCTGTGTAACGATCGTGCAGACACAGTTTACCTGGCTGTGCCGTGTAACGGTCAAGCAGACACAGTTTACCTGGCTGTGCTGTGTAACGATCGTGCAGACACAGTTTACCTGGCTGTGCCGTGTAACGATCGTGCAGACACAGTTTACTTGGCTGTGCCGTGTAACGGTCGAGCAGACACAGTTTACCTGGCTGTGCCGTGTAACGATCGTGCAGACACAGTTTACCTGGCTGTGCCGTGTAACGGTCGAGCAGACACAGTTTACCTGGCTGTGCCGTGTAACGGTCGAGCAGACACAGTTTACCTGGCTGTGCCGTGTAACGATCGTGCAGACACAGTTTACCTGGCTGTGCCGTGTAACGGTCGAGCAGACACACCTGGCTGGATTGCAGCCCCAGTGCATGTCTTCTGCGTCCTCCAGCCGGACGGGAACCTTCCAACCGCTGCTTTTCCACTGGCCTGTGGAGCCCTTGCTCATTAACAACAGGGATTTGGGAACACGCCGGTGTGGCCCTGGGGGGGGGATTCGCAGTGCCGCAACTTGGCCATGCTGGTTATCATTTGTAAGCGCTGTCAAACACCATTGACTGCAGGGGTGTGGAGAACGTGCGCCGAAAGCAGTGCTGCATAGGGAAGCAAGCGGCGTTAAGGTTTGGGAACTGAGCCACGTGAAGGATTCTTTGATTCACGAAAGACAGTGGTGATGAGAAATGTGGGCAAAGAGGCAGTAAGGGCAGAACATCAGTCTTCAGTAGCTCCATGGTACAGTGGTACCATCGCTAAACTGTAATGAAAAGGTACAACAACTGCAACAAAACAGACAAAACTGTGTGTAGCTGTGCTGTGGAGAAATGGGCAAATAGCAGAGCAGGGTGCATGCTGTGTGTACGACTCGCAGCCAGCGTGGCCCCCCCTGCCAGGAGTGTATGTTTGAGGGAATGAAATCACAGTGAGCAAATAATGTATAGTGATGTTATTGTGAAAACAAATGCTTCACCATATAAACAAGGAATGAGCTCCCTGTTTGCAGAAAGCTGCCCAGTGCCGCTCTGGTTTGATTTAGCCAGCTACCCCCCCCCAAGGCACATTTCCTGTCGCTTAGTGCCAGTCTGCCTTTTCTTTTTTGTGGTTTATTGCAGGATGCATGAAATTAGCGTGCTTACGTTTAATCTGAAGCATATGTTTAAATGCAGTGGTGCTGCGCTGAGCCTGAACCAGCAGTTTATTGGAAGAGGAAGGCTGGCTTTAGCACTCAGTGATAATCGAGACACTGAGCTTTTTTTCGCCACTTATCGCTTTATTTGTTGATTAATCTTCTCTGTCTCCCTATCTTTGTTCCAGTTAACAAGCATAAGCCCTGGATTGAGACCACGTACCATGGCATCGTAACGGAGAATGACGATAAGGTTCTCCTGGATCCTCCGCTGATAGTGCTGGATAAGGACGCCCCTCTCCGTTACGCGGGTAAGAAGGGATTATCCCGCTACTTCCTTGCAGCTTCTCTCTAAATTGGTTTTGACAGGAATGTCAAATGCGCCCTGATTGTTTAACTGTCCCTGTATTTTCCTCTGACGACCAGCTGCTTCCCTGGTGCTGCAGTTTCCTGTTTCCACGTCGGTACAAATCTCACACGTGCCCCCTCTCTCACACCTGGGCCTGGGCTTTCAGGTGGCCTGAAGGTCTGTAGGGGACCAATTCGCTGGTCACATGGAGGTCACACAGAGGACCAAGCACAGTCCATCCATTAACAGCATCAAGTGTTTTGCTGGTCCAGTGACCTATTTAGTCAAGTATAAATGTGTCAGGATATCCTTGTTAGGGTAAATCTGGAGTTAAGCAGGCAGTTATATTTGATAGGAACCTATTTCAGGTGGGTGACTGATTCTCTATCCCACGTACATTTTAATCGCTCACTACTTAGAAGGAAACAATAATGTATAATGCAAGAAAACCGGAAAGGAATAACAGAGCATTTTGAGGCTGAAGATCTTGGTTTGAGGCTGGATTTTAACCAAATTATGGCCAAAATACCTGAAAAATCCGAAAATGTTCCTCCTTCCTGCCAGCAATTGGAGACTCGCTGAGGTACCATTCCATGTAAACGTACGGGAAGAGAAGCGGGGCAGATCCTCACGGGTTCCGGTCACACGTCCGGCACCAGGGGGTGGCGCTGTTCCCGTGTCTGTCGTTTGAAAGCCCAGAATCCCTGGGATGCCAGTGGATTTGCTGCCAGCGCAGCCTTGTGTTTCTAGTAGGTGCCTGTATGCACAGTGGGGCTCTTTTATTCCACTATTAATACGCTTTTGAACGTCTCGGACAGAGACCGGCCTCTTTGGGAAAAGGGCCGCATCAACCCCCTTTGGGGATTTACTGCAGTGACTCGCCATCGGTCTGAGACATGGTTGTACCCTGTGAACGGTCTGCTTCCGTCCTCTCGTGAAAACTGCCTGGCCCCTCGCATCAAGGGTGTAGATTCGGAAATGAACCTCAGGACCAAGTCCCCACCAGTGCTGCATGAGTAGCGTGTGTTTCGGGGGGGGGGGGGGGGGAGGGAGTGGTTTCAGAGCTTATTTAGTCCTTGCTAATGTTGAAACCAAACTTATGCTATTTCTCCACATTCCTCGACTGCATTAAAAACTAGGGAGGGGGCCGATCCACATTTTTTCAGTTCTTCCTCGTTTGTACATCTTATATTAAGTGCTTTTGAGGCATTTTGCAGTATCTTCCAAGCAAAAATACTCAAGTGGCGAATGCTTAAAATGTTTATAACTTTTCTCCCACTGGATGGATGGATGGGAACAGCACCACTTACGCTGCGATAACAGCCACTCGTGTATCACAAGCTACAGCAACTTTGCAAAACAGCCCAGGCTAACGACTCCTAAATCATCCATTGCTTAGGCTTAGTCTGACGAAAATTAAATAAGCAAGTATTAGATGTAATAGGTATGGATCTGTGCCGATACCGATCCTGGATATCAGATCGGTGCATCTCTAGTAAAAACCACAAAGTCATCGACCTCCATCTAAATGCAACTGCAGTGTATCCACATGGTTTATGCTCATTGGTCGATATGGAACCCCGTCTGTTCTGATAGGCAGATGGGTGCTTATCTTATACCAGTGTGCCTGCCAGCTTCCCACACTCACTATAGGCTGATAAGGAGCATGTGGGTGGAGCTCTTGATCGTGCGTCTCCCCATGCCTCTCTGCATGGCCAATGGACTGTCGAGTAGTTAGCAATTCATAGACAGCTGTATATTTGTTTGCAGATGTGACACCTCTGTCACTCTTCAATAATGTCTAAATATGTAGTATCCTGTCTAGAGTGCCAACCCCCCCTTACGGTTGGCATAAGGATTTAAATGGGATTTTTTTTCGGGAGTTTTTCTGAGTTATTAGAGAGCCGCAGAAGACATGCAAAAAATAAAATAATAATGCATAAAATATATATACAGTGCTGATTTGGAGGACAGCAAGCGTGGTTACAGCAGCCTCTCATGTGATACCTCGCACTGACCTCGCAGTGACCTCGCAATGATCTTTGTATCTCCCGTTTCTCCTATCTTTTCGCTTCGCTTTGCTCGCCAAAGGGAAGGTTACATGGTTTTTCCAGACGGGGGGGGCTGTGCGCCCCTAAGCCCCTGCCATGTGGAAGGGTTGACTGCACTGGATAAGGACTTAGAAGATGGACAGATCGAAGGATGTAATACATTTATATAATGCTGCTAGTTTGGTGTGGATATTATTGTGATTAAATCTGTCAGGAAATTTCTGAATAGGGTGACTGCTTTCTAAGGGCAGCATGTTAGTGTGGGTGACCATCTGTACCCCTGCTGTCAGCCCTGCATGCTCCTTACGCCGGAGCTGTCGGTTCTGACTGGCCCAGAGTGTCCTTTAGGGTGAAGTACAGCTAGCCTGTCATTGTGGGACATCGATCCGAGCCGAGCCCCCCAATAGCCCCAAACAACGGGAGCTGATAGGGAAATGGTTTAGACAGTAGATTAGCCGGCTGAGAGGCCAGTGTTGGCAGAGAGAGGGCTGTAGGAGACCGACCATGCAGTGGGATCTGTATCTCCAGCTGTGGGTGAAAGGAAAATGCTTCCATTTTGGAACGATGACTCCATGATTCCATCTTCGCCCATAGCACTGGGGCTGTCAAAGCCAGTGATTTCCTCCATGCTCTTTAACTGCGTTGCGTAACAATGAATTTATAATTAACAGAAACGCATCAGACTGTCAAACACTGCAGGAATAAAAGGGAACAAAATGACATACAGCAGGAATATTCTTTTGTGAAAAAGACGAGCGAACTGAGAGGCCTCAGACTGAAGGATGCTGGGTAACGGGCTCCTGAGGGCGACCCGCACATTCTGCTGACACGCTGGCAGCTGTCCGTTCCTTTGCAGGGGAGTCGTTGCCGCTCGCTTTGACCTCGGCCACTTTTTCATACCGCGTGCTGAAAGGTGACCAGTGGCGTCTGTGGCCTGTCACCTCTCTGCCGCCCTCTCGCCTCTCCATGATCTGTCTGTGTGCCTAACTGACGCAGCCTTATCTTCTCTTCCCTTCTTGTAGAGAGTTTTGAGGTGACCGTCACCAAGGAAGGTGATGATGTACTCCTTCTCCTGCTTTATGAACAGTCGTTTTAACCCACTAACTCCTGACATCAGCACTCTGCACAAAATCCTGTTTTTTTCCCCTGGATTCTCCTCCCAGTTCTGCTTTTTTGTGTTTGCTATGGTTTTCGTTACGTTTTTTAATTTACTTCCACCCGAAAGCTTCAAACACGCTACAACTGGATGAAGATTTGTGTTGTGGGGGAAAATATCGATGCATGAGCCATCCTCTGTAGTCTGAAATTTGAAGGAGTATCGATTACGTAAAGTCTTGTCGATTTAGTCGCCTGGAAGGCTTTCTTTCCAGTGGGAACTTTCGATATTTACAATTGTCAAACCTTCTGAAAGTGATGTAAGGGATTCAGCCGCAGTGACTAAGCGTTACAGCTTTACTCATGGATCTGTGCTCCCTGGTGGTCAGTGCCAGATGACGTAACTGAAGAGCACGACCAAATAAAAGGGGGACAATAATGGTTGCACTTTCTTGCACATAGATACAGATCCGGCTACTTCTCTGCCCGCGGACCACCGCTCCATGCCAGTAAACTCTAAATTTAGTTGCGACTGAATTTGCTGTGTCTCCGAGCAGAGAGAAGCACATTGCTGGGTGCCAGGAGAATTACACCTGGACCTTTGCGGGTTTTTATCACTGAATGAAATGACATCTTTGCTGATTCCAGCCAGTTTCTGCCAAATGAAGTGAATCTTCTTGCTGCGTCCTGAGCTCACAGCCGTGCTTCTCGATCTCCCAGCACTAATCTCGACGTCCGCATGACCCCCCACCTGCTCATTTTCCTCCTTTTGGCTGTGGATGTCAAGCAGATTGATATTTCTAACCCCAGCACTCATCCAGTGCTTTGGTTTGACCCCTCCCCTCCCCCCCCCCGTAGTGGCTCCTGTTTCGTTCT
The DNA here is from genome assembly GCF_023856365.1 of Brienomyrus brachyistius. Classification (NCBI taxonomy): domain Eukaryota; kingdom Metazoa; phylum Chordata; class Actinopteri; order Osteoglossiformes; family Mormyridae; genus Brienomyrus; species Brienomyrus brachyistius. The sequence continues at coordinate 1,102,783 of NW_026042349.1, forward strand.
TTTGGTTGGGGAGGTGGGGGCACAGACTGCATTGCACAGGAAGACTTCAGCTCGTTTCCATAGAACTTTGTCAGCTCAGTAATCCAATGCTGCACACCTCTAATAACGCAACTGCTGCTCAACTTTCGGAGGCAGTTGACGTTATTTGAAATACGGCCTGACCTTCTGACAGTGAAGGGCAGATCTTGGAGGGTTCCGCTTTTAACCTGTAACCTTTTTTATTTCTTTTCATTCTCCTGTTACTATGACAAAAATAGCAGCTGCTCTCGGCAAATCTTTGACGCCTGGTGTTTAGCTGCTTTGCTAAATGTGTATAACGAAATTTTCGGGCCGCGGCTCCGCCTGACGTCAGTCTGTTCTGTCTGAGCGCGTCATTCCTGCGAGGGGCTCCTGTGGGAATCAGTGCCTGTCCACTTCTGTTCTCTTTGATTTTATTCCCCACCCGCATGACTGGATGCTAAGTGATAGTGTGGCTTGAAAGCAGAGCCAGCACCATTTCTAACTGAGTCCCCTGACCCCCCCGTGCTCCTCTCCCCCTCCTCCCAGTCCTCACCCTCCACCCCCCCTCCCCTTTCATCCTCAGCACATGCACATCTTGCAGCACCACGCTCTCCCTGGCTGCTTCTTCCACACACCCCACCTGCCTAATGTATGTGTGTGTGCGTGTGTGTGTTTTCCCCTACATAAGTGTTTTCATTGCCTGGTTGTGATGAAGGTGTTTTCATTGGTCCTTTTTTTAAAAAAAAAAAAAAATGTCCTTCATTGTGATTGGTGGCTTTTTTTTTATTCCATGTTGACGTGCCCACGGCTAACTTTCGTCCTATGATTACTCCCCACCCTACCCTCGTGTCCTTGGCGCTCCCAGGCGAGATCTGCGGCTTCAGGGTCCACGGGCAGGACGTGCCCTTTGAGGTGGTGCTGGTGAATCGCTCCACGGGCGAGGGGACGATCCGGGCTAAGGAGAAGCTGGACTGTGAGCTGCAGAAGGAGCACACGTTCACCATCCAGGCCTACGACTGTGGGGAGGGCCCCGATGGCTCCAACATTAAGAAGTCGCACAAGTGAGTGCGTACCTGTGTCTGTGCAGAGTGCGTACCTGTGTCTGTGCAGAGTGCGTACCTGTGTCTGTGCAGAGTGCGTACCTGTGTCTGTGCAGAGTGCGTACCTGTGTCTGTGCAAAGTGCTTACCTGTGTTTGTGCAGAGCGTGTACCTGTGTCTGTGCAAAGTGCGGACCTGTGTCTGTGCAGAGCTGGTACCTGTGTCTGTGCAGAGTGCGTACCTGTGTCTGTGCAGAGTGCGTACCTGTGTCTGTGCAGAGTGCGTACCTGTGTCTGTGCAGAGTCCATGTGGTAGAAAACTTTAGAATATAACACTCAGAATAAAAGTCGGACCTCTCAGTTTGATGAGGTAAATGAAATCTCTTTTATTCTAGCAACTCAGCAAAGCTCTCCTGTCACACTCTGGCACTTGGTACCAAGTCACCCGGAGCACACAGAGCAACCAGTTGATAAACCATAACTCCCAATTCCCAGTAAGGACTTCTAAGTCCTGATTGGTCACGAAACACCAACAAACCGAGCTCAAACGTATAACAAACACAATTCTCCTGCTCTATTGGTTTACCTTGGTGGCAAGGTAAAATCCACCCATCTAGCTCAGTTTACCAGAATATGTCTCGACTGCTAGGCTCCTACTTGAGATATGAATATAGATATTGATTACATGACATTGAATCACTGTAAATACTTGGTTGTCCTTTGATTAATGATTATCGTATTGACATATTGTCATTGAATCACTGCAAATACATGGTTAACATATGATTAATATCCATCCATCCATTTTCCAAACCGCTTATCCTACTGGGTCGCGGGGGGTCCGGAGCCTATCCCGGAAGCAATGGGCACGAGGCTGGGATTAATATGATTAATATGATTAACATAATTACTTATACATTTGCACTACCGCATAGCTTGCTATATATTGTCTGCCACAACTATTTTATAAAGCTATAACAGGCTGTGCACCAGTTGGGGCAGCTTCGAATCTCTTCCTGCAGGTGGTTTCTCCCCCCCTTTGTTCTGCTGCCTGCCTCTCCAAGGCCCGAGCTTTCCTCAGGGTCTGCGGAACTTACTGAAGGCAGCTATCGCGAAGCGAAGTCACACAGTACTCAAAACAATCTCTTCTTGCCTAAGGCCTAAGACATAACAGACCCAATATGCCAACCTCCCGGGCCTACCAATGTCCAATTTTACTTCCACATGCGTACCTGTGTCTGTGCAGAACGTGTACCTGTGTTTGTGCAAAGTGCGTACCTGTGTCTGTGCAAAGTGCGTACCTGTGTCTGTGCAGAGCGTGTACCTGTGTCTGTGCAAAGTGCTTACCTGTGTTTGTGCAGAGCGTGTACCTGTGTCTGTGCAAAGTGCGGACCTGTGTCTGTGCAAAGTGCGTACCTGTGTCTGTGCAGAGCTGGTACCTGTGTCTGTGCAAAATGCGTACCTGTGTCTGTGCAGAGTGCGTACCTGTGTCTGTGCAGAGCTGGTACCTGTGTCTGTGCAAAATGCGTACCTGTGTCTGTGCAGAGCTGGTACCTGTGTCTGTGCAAAATGCGTACCCCTGTCTGTGCAGAGTGCGTACCTGTGTCTGTGCAAAGTGCGTACCTGTGTCTGTGCAGAGCTGGTACCTGTGTCTGTGCAAAATGCGTACCTGTGTCTGTGCAGAGCGCGTACCTGTGTCTGTGCAAAATGCGTACCTGTGTCTGTGCAAAATGCGTACCTGTGTCTGTGCAGAGTGCGTACCTGTGTCTGTGCAGAGTGCGTACCTGTGTCTGTGCAGAGCTGGTACCTGTGTCTGTGCAAAATGCGTACCTGTGTCTGTGCAGAGCTGGTACCTGTGTCTGTGCAAAATGCGTACCTGTGTCTGTGCAGAGTGCGTACCTGTGTCTGTGCAGAGCGCGTACCTGTGTCTGTGCAAAGTGCGTCTGTCCCAGTCCAGGGCGTCGGAGGGGCATGGATGCCCTGGCATGTTCACTGGGCTCCAAAACCACCCCTGGGGTGCCCACTTGGACCCCTCCTTCCCGCTCTTTGAATTAAAAATATGTGGGACCCATTTTCCAAATGGAAACCCGACCGGGGAGCCCAAGGTGACATTTTGTGAAGGAGTCCAGAATTTCAGGTTATGCTCCTGCTGTCCTAAATAAATCAGGTGACAGATAGGTGGCGTACTAGTTAAAGAGGTACATTCCCAGGTTTGTAAATCTGCGGTATGTAAATGAAATAGAATTTAAAACAGGTCCAAAAGGGGAATTTCCACATATAAATGAAACCAAAACAGGGCCATGTGTTGCATTATGGAACAGTGGATGTGGGGAGTTTTATAAATGGCTCACAAGCGGATTTCTTGTTCATTGCATTTTTTTCTTTTTTAGCTGCTTAATCTCTTGCTTGCATTACAAATGAATTTCTCCATGATTTTCCCCATTTGTCCATAAGGCATAGCAGCAGCTTTTATTGTAATACAGTAGGATGTATATGGTCAGCTGTGGTAGCGTGGCCCTGTGAAGGCAGGATGTATACGGTCCGCTGTGGTAGCGTGGCCCTGTGAAGGCAGGATGTATACGGTCCGCTGTGGTAGCGTGGCCCTGTGAAGGCTGGATGTATTGGGTCAGCTGTGGTAGCGTGGCCCTGTGAAGGCAGGATGTATCGGGTCAGCTGTGGTAGCGTGGCCCTGTGAAGGCAGGATGTATCGGGTCAGCTGTGGTAGCGTGGCCCTGTGAAGGCAGGATGTATACGGTCCGCTGTGGTAGCGTGGCCCTGTGAAGGCTGGATGTATCGGGTCAGCTGTGGTAGCGTGGCCCTGTGAAGGCAGGATGTATCGGGTCAGCTGTGGTAGCGTGGCCCTGTGAAGGCAGGATGTATACGGTCCGCTGTGGTAGTGTGGCCCTGTGAAGGCTGGATGTATATGGTCCGCTGTGGTAGCGTGGCCCTGTGAAGGCTGGTTGTATATGGTCCGCTGTGGTAGCGTGGCCCTGTGAAGGCTGGATGTATCAGGTCAGCTGTGGTAGCGTGGCCCTGTGAAGGCTGGATGTATCGGGTCAGCTGTGGTAGCGTGGCCCTGTGAAGGCAGGATGTATACGGTCCGCTGTGGTAGTGTGGCCCTGTGAAGGCTGGATGTATATGGTCCGCTGTGGTAGCATGGCCCTGTGAAGGCTGGATGTATATGGTCCGCTGTGGTAGCGTGGCCCTGTGAAGGCTGGATGTATACGGTCCGCTGTGGTAGCGTGGCCCTGTGAAGGCTGGATGTATACAGTCCGCTGTGGTAGCGTGGCCCTGTGAAGGCTGGATGTATACGGTCCACTATGGTAGCGTGGCCCTGTGAAGGCAGGATATATACGGTCCACTGTGGTAGCGTGGCCCTGTGAAGGCTGGATGTATACGGTCCACTGTGGTAGCGTGGCCCTGTGAAGGCTGGATGTATACGGTCCACTATGGTAGCGTGGCCCTGTGAAGGCAGGATATATACGGTCCGTTGTGGTAGCGTGGCCCTGTGAAGGCAGGATGTATACGGTACACTGTGGTAGCGTGGTCCTGTGAAGGCAGGATGTATAGGGTCTGCTGTGGTAGCGTGGCCCTGTGAAGGCAGGATGTATAAGGTCCGCTGTGGTAGCGTGGCCCTGTGAAGGCAGGATGTATACGGTACGCTGTGGTAGCGTGGCCCTGTGAAGGCAGGATGTATAGGGTCTGCTGTGGTAGCGTGGCCCTGTGAAGGCTGGATGTATCGGGTCAGCTGTGGTAGCGTGGCCCTGTGAAGGCTGGATATATACGGTCCGTTGTGGTAGCGTGGCCCTGTGAAGGCAGGATGTATATGGTACACTGTGGTAGCGTGGTCCTGTGAAGGCAGGATGTATAGGGTCTGCTGTGGTAGCGTGGCCCTGTGAAGGCAGGATGTATAAGGTCCGCTGTGGTAGCGTGGCCCTGTGAAGGCAGGATGTATAGGGTCTGCTGTGGTAGCGTGGCCCTGTGAAGGCTGGATGTATCGGGTCAGCTGTGGTAGCGTGGCCCTGTGAAGGCTGGATGTATCGGGTCAGCTGTGGTAGCGTGGCCCTGTGAAGGCAGGATGTATACGGTCCGCTGTGGTAGTGTGGCCCTGTGAAGGCTGGATGTATATGGTCCGCTGTGGTAGCATGGCCCTGTGAAGGCTGGATGTATATGGTCCGCTGTGGTAGTGTGGCCCTGTGAAGGCTGGATGTATACGGTCCGCTGTGGTAACGTGGCCCTGTGAAGGCTGGATGTATACAGTCCACTGTGGTAGCGTGGCCCTGTGAAGGCTGGTTGTATATGGTCCGCTGTGGTAGCGTGGCCCTGTGAAGGCTGGATGTATATGGTCCGCTGTGGTAGTGTGGCCCTGTGAAGGCTGGATGTATACGGTCCGCTGTGGTAGCGTGGCCCTGTGAAGGCTGCATGTTTGAGTGCCCCGAGGGGCTTCCGATCTGTAGTCCCATTTGAGGAGTGTCCTTAAAATTAATTCCTTCAGTAGCATATCCCAGTGCACAAATGGCTGAGCTTGCAAATAACTGGAAATGTAAATGATTCCTTTTTCATGTACAGATTCCCCAGGGCAGGAGAGCAGCCGTTTGCCTGTCATGCTGCCTGCTGTCCTTCCTCTGTACAGATACTGTTGCATGTTAGCAGCCATTTTGGATGTTACAGCACCATCCCTAATGCCATTAACAGCGAGGTCGCTTAACCCACCAGCTTCCGAGTACCGATGAGATTTGCCTTTTTAAGCAGAGTGTTAAGCATCTGGGCCGACTAGCTGGGGTAGAAAATGTACTTCCTGTGAAATGCACCCTGAGTAACTGGCGAGTGGCGTAATGTGATATATCATCAAATTAACCCTTTTCTTCCCTGGCCTCAAACCGCAGAGGTGGCGCCCAAACCGTCTGGCCCCCAAACATCCACCTTTTCCCCAGAACTGCCTCATCAGCCCAGTTCTCTAACCCGTTAAACACATGCTGGTTTGAGGTTCTGAATCCTGTTCTTGGATACATCCTAACAGATGGCTGTTCCTCCATGCCTTTTTAAAATTTATTACACATTTTCATGTTATTTTATCAGTTCTGATTTGTTATCCCTGCCAATCCAGGGCCACGGTGCACATCCAGGTGAACGACGTGAATGAATACTCACCGGCTTTCAAAGAGAAGTCCTACAAGGCCACGGTGATCGAGGGCAAGACGTACGACAACATCCTGAAGGTGGAGGCTGTGGATGCTGACTGCTCCTTCCAGTTCAGTCAGATCTGCAGCTATGAGATCATCACCCCAGACGTGCCCTTCACCATCGACAAGGATGGTGAGCCTCTGGGGCGAGTTGGGGGGGGGAGCTTACTGGTACAATGTCATCTGTTATTCGATGATGCCTGAGCCTGGGATTTATTGACTTTTGGATGCATTTTCATCTATTGGGATATAAGACTCCAAGTTGGATTGATCCGCGTAAACAAAGGGTCCATATCAGCACCCCCCTGACGCTGGGGGGACTCGCATTCTGTTCGGGTCGTTTTTGGGCCTTGAAATGTGAACTTCATTAATCTCGAGTTTTATTTATTTAATCCTTGCCCCCAGCTTGCCCCCCCCCCCCAATCAGAGCCATCATACTTCATCGTTCCAAACTTCTCACCTGGGTCACTAACCTTTTGTCTCTCCCCCCCTTTTAGGCTACATCAAGAACACAGAGAAGCTGAACTACAGCAAAGAGCAGGCCTACAAACTGATGGTGACGGCGTACGACTGCGGGAAGAGCCGCGCCTCCGAGGACGTCCTGGTCAAGATCAACATCAAACCCACCTGCAAGCCAGGCTGGCAGGGTAAGCGGGGCTGGGCGCGCGGCCTTCCTGCTCCATCTCCAGTCTCACTGTTTGCCTGCCACGGCTCTTTGGTGCCTCTCCTTTCATCTGCACCGCAAGCTCTGCACCCTATTGTTGAGGAAACGCCCAGCCCCAAAGCAGCTGTGCCTAAGCAGCAGCATGAATGCCCCCCATGTTCTTGTTGTCTTCGCTGCTCTCTTTTATACATACTGTTATATACTGTTATCGTTACTCCGCCTGTATTGTGAAGGACTGAGCAAGAGGATGGAATACGAGCCTGGCACTGGAAGCCTGGCCCTATTTCCCAGCATGCACCTGGAGATTTGCGAGGAGCCAATCACATCCATCCAGGCCAAGGTGGAGCTGGAGACCAACCATATTGGGAAGGGCTGTGACCGGGACACCTACTCTGAGAAGTCTCTGCACAGGCTCTGTGGTCAGTAGTAGTTTAAATATCGACAGTAGCCCCTGTGTGTGGTCAAATAGTCTTCACTGCTCAGGTGTAGATATTTTAAAAGCTCATTTAAAAATAGTCCAAGTCATAGTTTTCTCTTGTTATTTGTGATTTATTGCTCTGTAAGTGCCTCACCTTGCTTTTCCTGGATTACAGTCGCATTGATTACCTGGGTGGGGGCTGCCCCTAACGGGGTGGGGGAGGGACACATGAGTCACTGTGTTCTCTACATAATCACCAGGAACCTGGGGCTTCTGGTTACCTGCTGCCAGAAGTGCAGCTGCTCTTCATTTGGAGCTAGTTCTCCTGTCTGATGCCATGTGATCTGATGTGTGTCAGTTATGCAGAATTAGAGTGGGAGGGTTATAATGAAAACACCAGTAAAGCACCAGTAAGCTGCTGGGTGCCTTCCAGCTCAGCAGAGCAGGGGCAGACCTGGGTGACTGGGGAAGCGCAGTAAAAACATGGCAGCGGCAGCTGAGGTGTCTTTGTGCCCGATGGCAGGGGCCGGGCCGGGAACGGCAGAGCTACTCCCAGCGCCCAGCAGCGCCTCCCACTGGACTGCCGGTCTGCCCACGGACAACGGCCACGACAGCGACCAGGTGTTCGAGTTTAATGGCACCCAGGCAGTAAAGGTGCCTGACGGCTTGGTGGGCCCCAGTCAGGGTCAGCCCTTTACTATCTCTGTGTGGATGCGACACGGGCCCGGGGCCCGGGACAAGGAGACCATCCTGTGCAACTCTGACAAGACCGGTAAGCGCAGGTCACACAGAGCCACCGCAAGCTGAGCCTATCAGTGGCAAGGCGAAGAGACGCCATGTGTCTATTGGTCCTCACCACTGCAAACAAGTTGTGATGAACAAATCAGAGAGGCACTACCCTGGTCAATATTGCCCCCCCGCACCCCACCCCCTCAAACGTGTCCCTGTCGATTCCACAAAGCAAATAATGGAACCACAAGCTGACACTCTGCTTCCGGAAGCCTGTGAGATCTGCCTGCAGTGTAGAAGGAATCACACTGTTTGTTTATGCATGCACTGCATTAATATCCCAATAGAAAACCCTTTTCTGTTTTTTTGTCCTTCTGCTGTCAAGAACAAATATAGAATACATTCCCGCTTTGGGAAATCAGTAGATGACGTGGTACTAATAATCCGACTCGCGCAGAAACAAACTCCGGTTTTAGCATGTGTTCCTGTAATGACACTGGTCAAAGAATTTGTACTTTCTATTTGTTACACAAATCAAAATAGGTGAATCTGACAGTATTGCTTGCACTAAATTGAAATATCTAATGAGAATATCACTGCGACACAAGGATTTCCAGTGGCACACAATTAATCCTTACACATTCATTTATTTACGGTATATGCGCATTGTGAAATTGACTAATCCAAGATGATTTTCTGCTGTACTCGGCCTCGGGGACCGAAGGGTCCAGGAGATGTCAGTCAGCATTCTCCACTTGCCATGATATAGTTTTTCCATATCAGAGAGAGAGAGCAGGATCCTGTCTCAGCATGTCCGAACATGCTACAGCCTGTAAGCTCTGACAAAGCAGACTTACAGTACTTTGCACCTTTCTGTAAAGTCTTAAAAATGTTCGTAAATAGAAATAAAATATTTTTTCCTAAATTACTCTTAAGTATGCCCATAAATTCTTATTAAGGAATTATATACTGATCTATCTATCTATCTATCTATCTATCTATCTATCTATCTATCTATCTATCTATCTATCTATCTATCTATCTAAACCTGAGTACTGTTAAGCAAGTACATCCTGGATAGAAACATGATGGTCAGTAATTTGTATAGATCGGGAGTTTTCATGCCACCTTTCTCACACACTCCTGTGCTGTGGTTCCCTTCCCTGGCAGAGATGAACAGGCATCACTACTCGCTGTACGTGCACAACTGCCGCCTGGTGTTCCTGCTTCGCCAGGAGCCTGCCGAGCCCGAGAGCTACAAGCCAGCCGAGTTCCACTGGAAGCTGGACCAGGTGAGCAGAGAGAGGCCTGACCTTCCCTTCCGAAACCTTACACCAAAGCCATTAGTGTCATAAGCACTGCCCAAAGATCACGGATATCTGGGAAGAATCCTATTCACAAGTGTCTATGCCGTGCTTGTGATTAGGGTTGCAAAGGAGTGAAAAAATTCCAGAAACCTTCCATGTTCCAAGTTAAGCTGGGGAATTTTGAAAATATTCCAAGTTGGAAACTTTCCAGGGGAATTAATGGGAATATATGGGAATTAATGGGAAAATTAAGTGTATATATGAAACCTCATTTCCAGTATGGCTGGATGTCGCTTTCTACGCAGAAGCAGCTCTGTGTTACTGTAATCTTTGCTGCCGTTGTTGGGTTATTTTTTATTCCGGTTCCAGTTCCTTAACCATTACGCCCTCTTGCCACCTTCCAGGTGTGCGACAAAGAGTGGCACCACTACGTATTGAATGTGGAGTCCCCGTCAGCCACACTGTACGTGGATGGTGTCACCTACGAGCCCTTCCTCGTCACTGAGGACTACCCCCTCCATTCTGCCAAGATCGAAACGCAGCTCACCATAGGCGCCTGCTGGCAAGGTATGTCACCCCTTCGGCAGCAGGACGCAGAAGATGTGCGTCCTGCACATCTACAAATGCTCCATCTGACCACAAGTCATGGGAAACAAGCAGATATTTCTTGGTGAAGTAAATAGCATTAATGTGTCACACCGAAGTGCCAAAATATCTTGACCTCTCCCATCGATGCAAATAACTTCAAAAATCCCGTAACAGTGGTGCACTTCAAGGTCTGAGACATATTACACGACAAGCTAATATAATTTGATACTTGTAGTTGACGTGTTGAATGCAAAAGAAATGGGCAGAGACGTGTGGGTCGGAGCATCTCCAAAACAGCAAGGCTTTTGGGGCCTCCTGGTCAGGCCATGGGTAGAACCTACCGACAGTTGGTCCGAGGAAGGAAAAGCCACGAACCCTCAACCAGGGGGATCATCGATAGCAATATGTGGCAATATGGGAAGGAAGGCTACCCCGTCTGGTCCCAACCAACAGAAGGGCTTGACATTCACTATTAGTACGAGAGTCAACCTTATTCGCTTCCTATAGGAGTGGCATGATGTTTTGGCTCTTCAGCGTAAGGTGACGACTATGAAGCCTCATCTGCAGCCCAACTTTCATTTGAAATGACATTAGAATGAAACCATTATGGGCGACTTCAGTGGTGGGTTTTATTGATGCTTTAGAGAAGGAGCCTGCAACGACCATCAGCCGTCTGCCAGGAAAACGCTGTCAAGGCCCAAGTGGCCCAACGCCGCCTTAAGCTCCTCCCACACCCTCCTTGGCTCCATAACTTCTGGTTGCATACTGAGTAATTTAGTGCCACCCTCATAATGCTTATTTTGGATTCTCAGATCTCATAGTCATGTGTCAGATGCAGCTGGGGATGCATGAATTCACGTTAGACGTTGCCTGGTGTGGGATATTCATATGTATAATAATTTGTAAGAAAGATGGACATTTTCTTGTCAATGCATTTCGGAAGACCGTCTGAAGGTGTTGATGTGAATTTGTAAAGGTACCAGAAGTCCTGCTTCAAGCTCGGTGTCCTTTCTGCCGCTTAACCAAGCCTTTCCTGTCTCCCTGCTCTTTCTCTTACCTTCACAGACGACTCGGGACATGACAGTGACAATGAGACAGACCCTGACACTCTGACAGGTCCCCTCCTCGATTCTGCACAGACCTCCATTTTTTCTTTAATGAGTTTGGGGTACAGATTGGGTCCTCCTTTGGCTGAAACGCTCACGTTTTGGCAGCGAGGAGCCGTGGGCATGCTGCACGTACATACATAAGCGTGGCGTCTCCAGGCTTGACGTGTCCTGGGCATGGTGGTTCCCACATCCTCCCTGTCTGTCGCTGTGACTCCCACGCCTCCCTTTCCATGTCATCCCCCTTTCTGTTCTTCACATCGACGACACGCTCTGGAGCGGGTGCCGTCAACCAGGCACGAGCCAAGCCCAACTGCTCCATTTCCATCGCTTGTGTTTACGCACGGAGACCATTTTTATCTCTGCACAGACCGGAAATTATGCAGACACCATTATATTCTGATCACGTTGTAATTTACAGCAGAAACATCGGTCTAATTAGAAGGAGATTTCTTGCAGGCCCCTGCAAGGATGAGCAAATAGGAACCTAGAGAATGTCATTTCTTTGCTCTGAAAGAAAGCTTGCAAGAACCACCAAACAAGCACCATCACTTTCCAGATGGTTCAAACTGGTTTCCATTCCATTTTTTTGTTTGCAGTTTCATTGTGTAATTAATTTTGCCTTCATCCAAAGCCGATTGCATGCATTGGGAGCAGTGGGTGGGGAGGGGCGGGACATTATTGCTATTTCATCCCCCTCCACCACGTCCCACGTCTTCAAAAGATACTAATGTGCATGACCATTAGTCCTGTGAGCTGTGGACTCTGCGGTTTGCATGTCCGACCTGCCGCGGCAGAGTCCAGGAGAACGTGGTAATAATGGATAAGTCGCTCTACACAGACCATTCACGGTGTGTGATAAACCACACGCTTAAATCACATGGGAGCTGTACACAGAATTCATAAATATTTTCTCTACTGTGTTTGAACAGTGGTCAACTGTTTGCTGAGATTTATTAATAAATGTGTAACTGTTGTCTCATTTGTATCTTTTGTTAAAAACATAAAAACATAAGGACATAAGACATTTACAAGCGAGAGGAGGCCATTCGGCCAATCAAGCTAGTTTGGGGAGAACTTAACTAATAGCTCAGAGTCGTTAAAATCTTATCTAGCTCTGATTTAAAGGAACCCAGGGTTTTAGCTTGCGCTACACTAGCAGGAAGAGTATTCCATACTCCAGCTACACGCTGTGTAAAGAAGTGCTTCCTCAAATTCATTTTAAAATGGCCACGAGTTCTAGTATTATTGTGAATGTTCTGTGTAGCCGGGACTAAGTAATTGTAATGTGCATTATACATGACATTTTTTAAGCCAATGAATGCATTCCACTCTGTCGTCTGTAGGGGGCAGCATGCGGATGTCACAGTTCTTCCATGGCAGCCTGGCTGGGCTCATGATCCGCAGTGGGAAGCTAGAGAATAAGAAGGTGATCGACTGTCTGTACACGTGCAAGGAGGGCCTGGATGTGCAGCTGCCTGAGGAGGTGGCTGCGTCAGTGAAGGTGAGAGGGCTTCAGACCCCAGGACTGATTTTGGCTGTTCCAGTGAAGGTGAGAGGGCTTCAGTCCTCTGGACTGACTCTGGGTATTCCAGTGAAGGTGAGAGGGCTTCAGGCCCCAGGACTGACTCTGGCTATTCCAGTGAAGGTGAGAGGGCTTCAGGCCCCAGGACTGACTCTGGCTGTTTCAGTGAAGGTGAGAGGGCTTCAGGCCTCTGGACTGACTCTGGCTATTCCAGTGAAGGTGAGAGGGCTTCAGGCCTCTGGACTGACTCTGGCTGTTCCAGTGAAGGTGAGAGGGCTTCAGGCCCCAGGACTGACTCTGGCTATTCCAGTGAAGGTGAGAGGGCTTCAGGCCCCAGGACTGACTCTGGCTATTCCAGTGAAGGTGAGAGGGCTTCAGGCCCCAGGACTGACTCTGGCTGTTTCAGTGAAGGTAAGAGGGCTTCAGGCCCCAGGACTGACTCTGGCTATTCCAGTGAAGGTGAGAGGGCTTCAGGCCCCAGGACTGACTCTGGCTGTTCCAGTGAAGGTGAGAGGGCTTCAGGCCCCAGGACTGACTCTGGCTGTTCCAGTGAAGGTGAGGGGGCTTCAGGCCCCAAGGATGACTCTGGCTGTTCCAGTGAATGTGAGGGGGCTTCAGGCCCCAAGGATGACTCTGGCTGAGTCCAGACCTGAGCCATTATGCTTCTTATAGTTCTGGGTCTAGACGTTGTAATAGTGTGTGCTTGCTGCTTGTAGTATGTAAGATGACCAATCAGCTGACAGGAGTGAGTTTCCCGCGACAGCGCCGCCTGCCCTGGATGTAACTGGGAACATTTTGCAGAGTTCAGTGTAAACGACTGCTGGAGAAAACCATCATGAATGTGACCATGTATGCAGTGCCCTACATGTGCCTTCACTCAAGGTGACACCTTCTGTCCCTGTGTAGGTTCAGTTCAGCCCCAACCAGTCCTCCATGACACTAGAGGGCGACGACATCGAGAGCTTCGACAAAGTCATGCAGCACATATCCTACCTTAACTCGCGCCAGTTCCCCACGCCTGGAATTCGCAACCTCCGCATCTCCACTACTGTCAAGTGTGTCTCCCCTCTCCCTTGCAGAAGCTTAACTGTGCTCCTCCTGGGGGGTGGGGGGGTGGGGGGTGTTATCCTCTGAGTTCTTCATTATCACCTGTTTTTATGTGATATCTAGGCCATTGCTTTTTTTGTTTGCATTTTAATAGCTAGTGTTTATTTCCTGCTTATGTGTAATCAGGAATATTAAAGCAGAAATCAGTTTTAATCACCTTTGGTGGGATGGGATGAATAATGAATTAGAGAGAAGATAATTCTGAAGAGGCGTGTAAGGGAACAGGACTGCCGGTGTGGATGGGGTTAACTGGGGCTCTAATCGCCTTCTAGGTGCTTCAACGAGGAGCCGTGCGTGACTGTGCCCGACGCGGAGGGCCATGTGATGGTGCTGCAGCCCGACGAGCCCAAGATCAGCCTCAGTGGAATTGACCACTTTGCCCGCAGTGCCGCCGAGTTCGAGGCGCCCGAGGGCGTGGGCCTCTTCCCCGAGCTGCGTATCGTTAGCACCATCACCCGCGAGGTGGAGCCGGAAGCCGAGGGCGAAGACGACCCCACCGGTATCACTCTGGTTCTGCCCAGCGGCATCGCATCTTACCCCAAAACGGACCTGCTGCATGTTTACAGACATGCACGTCTGCAGAGGCCTGAGTGACTCACTCATCCTGTCCCTTACAGTGCAAGAGTCTGTGGTGTCAGAGGAGATCATGCACAACCTGGATACCTGCGAGGTGGCAGCGGTGGGCCAGGAGCTGGATGCCAACCACGAGAGCCTGCAGCTGGACCTGGAGCAGGTGCAGCAGCGTGGTCTGGAGATGAGCTCCTCCAATCTGGGCATGATCATCACAGGTGCGACCAACAGCGTCGTTTCAGGGGGGCGGGTCCTGAGTATGAGCTCCTCCAATCTGGCACCCGTCATTTTATGAGTCATGAACATATGTCATAGTGGCAAAAAATGGTTCCATGCCAGGTCTGTATAAGCATGTCTAATGTGCCTTTAAGGACAAGAAGATCATCTGAATTCCCTCAGTATTCCGTTAAATACTTGATATTTTGAGGAGAAGCATTATAAACCTTCTCTGTATGCAAATCTATGAATGCAGTCTAAGGAAAATGTGAATCAGCAAAGTGTTGCTTGTTGTGCTCCCAGGTGTGAACACCATGGCGAACTACGAGCAGGTTCTGCACCTGATCCACTACAGGAACTGGCACACGGAGGCGCTGTTTGATAGGAAGTTCAGGCTGGTCTGCTCCGAGCTCAATGGCCGCTACATCAGCAATAACTTCAAGGTGGAGGTATGGCCAGTTTCTCTCTGCCTTTCCAGGCTTCTAAGGTCATGTTTAGGTAGGTCGATGACTGGCGTGTTGATGAGTTTTCCCAGCTTTGTACTGGTTACAGGTTCGTATGTAGCCGCCTGGTGTTAGCAGCCAAAGCCCCACCTTAATGTGAGCACCAGCATTGCAGATGCTGCCCTTCATTTTGCCTGTACAGAAATTGCTCACATTATAAGGCGTCTTCTCCATTTGGGGGGCAGGGAAAAAAACTGGCAGTGGCAGCGGCTTAGGGACGGTTACGATCGACGCCGGATGCTTGTGACCACAGCAGTAAATATATGGCAGGTTGTAGCTCCTGACAATAAAGGGGGGTGATGCACCAGGTCAAGCGAGTCAAGTGGAGTAAAGCTTTACTGTCGCCTCAGCCATGTACAACAACAGCAGCAGTGATGATGATGATGATGATGATGATGATGATGATGATGATGATGATGATGATGCGCCTTTATTTGTAATGTGCATTTCTCATACCCACTGTGCTGCAGCGTAAAATAAAACAGTAAACAGACAGTGAAAATAAAACAAGTTATAAGATTAAGCAGGCAGTAAAACAACAGAGGAACTATTTATGGAGTAAAATATGTACGATACAAAATAGAGGCGAGAATCATTATGGGAAAAACGTGGTCAAGGTTAATAAAAAAGAATAACAATTAACAAAATTAGTATTATTATTATTATAGCAAAAATGAATAATGTAAAAACATAAAAGTTAAGATTCAGTACACAGTGAAAGGAAATAGCATTCCTCCTGAACCCTGTATTTAAGCAATGGTGGGCAGCGTTCCGCTAATCCTCTAAGCACTAACTAGCGAAGCTGACGTCTTCATTAGCAGATTAGCATTAGTATTAGTTAAAGCTTTATGGGAGCTCTACTTTCTTGAGGTACCAAAAATGCGATACCTGGTGTGGTGGAAAAGTGCTCTTAGTGTTGAAACTATCTGCGTGGTACAACCAATGATTGTTTAGTAGTTCGTAAACTCGAATGTAGGGCCAGTTTACGCCCACCGCAGGCTACGATCGAACTCACGCTTAGCTGGTGCATCTACATGCCTGCCGCTGCTGCCTAGACCTGAGTGCCGCTTGTAAAATGAAAGCAGCTGTCTGACAGTGCGAATACTCAAAAAGGCCTCGCTGACAAAGTCTGGGCCTGGAAATCAGCCAAAGCCGTCCTCAGCGTCCACAGAACCAGAGGATGAGTCTGTGTGGTTGCAGAAGAGTCCTGGGAAATCAGGAAAACATTCGCTGGTGCGAAGAGGCTCCTTTTGTGCATGGATGGGTAGATAAATTGTATCGCGTTGCTGGAGAGATGTACAGCTGCAGCACTTTGGCTGCCAGCTTCTTGTGAATATGTTGAGCTGATCTGCACAGTAGCAGGAGGCCTGGACTCCTGACCTGCTGACCAAGAAGGAGTAATAACACAAAGGGGAGTAGGACACCATGTACTGAGCAAAACAAGGTGCTGAACAAGAATTGACAAGCGCAGCACTCTGCTTGCTCTCAGCAATCGATTCGGCTGTGGAAGCCGTATGGAATTCAGGACGGCTCTGCACCTGACGTGCAGATTGGGGTCCTGCCCTTGCGCTTGGTAAAATTCGATTTCCGTTTCCATCCTGTTGCATTGAGCGGGGAACATAATGTTGGTGGCCAGTGTGGTTTCGGGATGCCTGTGAGCTCGAGGCATTGAACTGCATATGCAGACATAATTGAGGCTGGCAAAGTAAGATGGCGGCGAGTCAGAGGGACTCCAGCCAGAGACAGACGCAGAAGTGCAGGCCACAGAAGGTGGAGATTGGGGGGGTTCAGAGGCTCCTCTGAAGGCAGCTCTGTCACGTCCACAAGATGGTGCTAGAGAGAGCGCTGCGGAGGGTCAGCGGAGAGATTATAGCCTGTACTGGGACGCTGACCCAGCTGCAGACTAGCTGTCAGAGAGCTTTTTAGCACAGAGCTAATGTGCTAATAGGGAGAATGTGCACATACACACGCACTCACAAGCACTCACACGCACACACACACACACACACACACACACACACACACACACACACACAGATCCTGCAGCCAGGAGAGATTTTCCCACTGAAAAAAATCGACTCAGAGGTCAGCTATGGGACGAGTGTGACTGACGAGGCGTATTCCCTTGTGTGTGAGGGTAGGGCTCCAGACAGGCAAGAAATGTCAACGCTGCCTTTATCTTTGCAGCGTGTAGATGCTGTGCAGGTCGGCCGTAGCCATCGGATACATGTTTAGTGAGACCAGAAAAAAACATAATGACGCGTTAGTAATATCAGCCATGTTTCCAAATAATTATTAATCACAGAGTAAGATTTATGGAAGAAGCAGAATATCTTGTCTTAATTTTGGAACAATGATCATTAGAGCCAGAAACAAAATGCGCTCGTGAGTTTGTCTGATCAGTTGGGTGATCTTAGTTTTTGACTCTAAAGCTTTAAAGGCAGCCGGAGAAATGAGCCTGTTGTCTGGGTCTCTCTGAATGAGGTGTTTGACTTTGCGGCTTCGTGGTGGATGAGTGGCTGGGGGGCCATTATACAGCAATTAGAGCATCATTTTGGTCACGCCGATAACAGTCGGCTTGACGATCGTTCCCCTGTAGATAAATTAATGGCCGCCCACAGTCACCTCTGGAATAGATGCGATGAAAACCATAAACAGTCAGCCTGTTAGGAAAGCTCAAGCAGGCTGTTACTGTGACTGTATTAATAGCTGAGGGTCCTGCTTGTCCCTGACTGCCATCCCCTCCCAGGTGAACGTGATCCACACGACCAACCCCATGGAGCACATCAACAATGCCATGGTCCAGCCACAGTTCATCAACCCTGTGCAACATTCCTCAGTTGATCTGTCCGGTCACAACCTGGTCAACACCCACCAGGCCTCAGGTACAAACCTGTCTGTCCCACTCGAAGTGCCCTCTAATGTTCTGCACAGACCTCCATTAACCTGCTCTGCTGTCCGTTACATCACTGTCCACTTATTTTCCAGAGTGCAGATGTTTAAGTCAAGTCTTAATTACTGCTTCTGAAAGTGTGTCTGTCCTGCTGGCTTTGCGGTACCTTTGTAGTTTGCTGATAAAGCGGAATGTAATTGGAGTTTTGCTGTCAGTGCTGAAAGATGAGTCACAGTTTGTTCCTCCTGCATGGTAGTGGAGGGTGGTATGTCAAATATGGGTTGTGGAGATTCTTTATACAGTCTTTTAAACAGGGACGGATTATGGGTTGTGTGGCCCCTGGGCAAAACGTTTGCGAGGCCCCCCCCCCTGCCCCCCGCCCACCACCACCAGCACCACCACCACAACCACCACAATTCAAGGGCCCTTGGCAGCCAAACGCCCTCCCTATAGGGTCAGGGGCCCTTGTAGGCAGAGGATCAAAGAATGTAGGCCCTCTAAAATAGACAAACGAAAATACATTGTTGATAAGCGTTGCAAATTGTTTTGGGCTTGGGGCCCCACGGGCCCCCTGCACCCCAAGGGCCCCTGGGCAGCGGCCCCGCTGGTGTATGCTCTGAGCATCCTGACGTGCATCTCTGTGCCTGAAGCCATGTCCTTCTCTCTCCCCAGTGGTCCCCAGTGCTGCCACCATTGTCATTGTGGTGTGCGTGAGCTTTCTAGTCTTCATGATCGTCCTGGGCGTCTTCCGCATCCGGGCCGCCCACCAACGCAGCCTGCGAGACCAGGAGAACGGCAAGGAGAGCGAGATGGACTGGGACGACTCTGCCCTCACCATCACGGTCAACCCGATGGAGGTACCCATGGAATCATTCCCAGTCAGTTTACACTGAACATGTTCTTAAAAGCACGGAAAATGAAATCCTCGAGAGATGTAAACCTGTCCCTTTGGATCGCAAACAATGCAAAATGTTTCTACTGCCCCCTGGTGGTGAATAGTTCAATGCCTGCTGTTTTAATAAAATTATGTATTTTGATCTCAAATGAAAAATTTAGCAGCCTGTATTCTTGTTCATATCATTAAATTGAATGTATGGCTCACTTTAAAGACTATATGACACACTAATTAATGGTTTGTTACAGACATATGAGGATCAGCACAGCAGCGAGGAAGAGGAGGAAGAGGAGGAGGAGAGTGAGGATGGCGACGAGGATGATATCACTAGCGCGGAGTCGGAGAGCAGCGAGGATGAGGAGGATGTGGGACCTGAGGAGCAGCAGGCAGCCAGCCGGCAGCAGCAGCTGGAGTGGGACGACTCCACACTCACCTACTGAGCCGCGCACGCGCACGCACACGCGCGGACACGCGCACGCACACACCTATTCACACATAACACACACACAGATACACGCACACAGAATCAGTGGTCCAGCTCAACCTTCTACAGTTGCCCTGCTAAGGACACATTGTGTACAAAAAATGACAAATCAGTCATCATAGGTATGTAAATGTTTAAAAACGGTGTTTTTGGAAGGCAGAAACACTGCTTCCATTTACCTTCTACACGCTGAAGTTTTTCTGTCATCTTAGCTGTTGTGCGGGGTGTTTGTAGTACAGTAACGGCGCGATCGCCACTCCCCATTTTATTTATTGTTTTAATCTCTGGGAGCCCTGGCTTTGATTTGATTTTATTTTAGGCTAGGCTGTGAAATCCTGCCTGCTCTGTTTCCGCTGTAAGACTTATGCAGAATGGCGTTCTTTGTATATATTCCTTGCACATGAATTTCGGATTGTTTTGCAGAAGAACCACAAAAGACAATGTTACGTGTCATCTCATGCTAGGGGAGGGGAAGCGGTAGGGACGGGAATTATAAGCAGGGGGACGCGACTCCTCAAATGCAGATGGCGGCTTGGTTTCCATACTTAATTTTATTCTATTTTTTAAATGCATGAGAACAGTTGCAAATCCGATACGTGTAGGGGAAGGAATTACTTTTTAATATTTTGTAAATACATTGAAACCATGTAAGTAGTTCATGTGTTAGTGAAGACTGTGACTTCGGGTCCAATATATGATAAGACAAAGTAGAATATTTGTGTCCTTACGGCTCTCGCATGTTCCGGCATTTTGGCCAAATTCTTCTGTCTTGCTTGTGTAAAAATGTCTGCTTTGAGGAGAGAAACCCATGAGTAAAAGCAGAGGTTTCTACGGCAATAGGTGGTTTAGTTTTATATCTCATTTGGCGAGGAGGATGTTAAATATGATATTTTTGGGTGGGAGGGTTGAAGAGGCGAAGGTGGGGCTGTTCGGCAGTTTTTGGGATACACACGCTATAATTGCTTGGATTTTACAAGAATTTCGACACTGAAAGGGTGACGCGCAGGCGACGGCGCCCGGCGTGTTTGCGGAAAGCGCGCTGTATAGTTTTAGCACCGTGGCGCTGTTCTATAGTCGTAGATGGTAGTTTATTGCCGTACTGCATAGGTAACCCATTATAGTCTTATAGAACCTCAGCCGCTTCCTACAGTAGCCCATCATTCCATTCACTCATCATGTTGTAAATTTTGTCAGAAGAGAAGAAGAAAAAACCAAATGAATACAATCAAAATAAAGTTGTCGGAGTGGCGCCCCCTGATGGCGGGGGGTGGTTTTGGCAGAAGTTTAAGGTAGAATAGCACAGAATCGCCTTTCACTGGGTAAGAGTAGGCGTGCAAGCTGAACGTTACCAGCAACTTTGCTGCAAAAAAAGAAGAAAAAAAACAATCAATATTGTCTTCTTACTGGAAGACGAAAGGGGGACGTATAAGGTTTGTGTTTTAGTGTCAGCAGCAATTTTGCATCTTTTGTGTTTTGGACTTTGTGTTTTTTAATAAAAGGAATTATATTCGGTAAATACGACAGAAAAATGAATCTTATTAGCCAGTCTTCTAATGAGAACAACATATTTTTTTGCAGTAAACAACAGATGTTATTGTACTTGGAAGTGTCCTCTAGAGGTGATGCAGTTGTTTACATTTGGTAAACTTGTTTTCCTCTCGGTAATGATACAAATGGTGTATATGAAGAGGACAGTTTCCCAATCCTTCGTTCAGCACGTCGTTTCCCTCCGTCAGTAATCACTGTGGTGATCCAGTGTACCGGGAAGCAGGATGGATTATTGTTCTGCAGGTTACGGTGTGATCCAATCTTTTTGGGGGTTGTAATGAAAATTCAAAAGGACGTTTGTTTTAGTGTTTTCTCCCTTTCCCAATGAAGACTTGGAACCAGGCAAAGGGTGTCGTACACTATAGATGGAAGCGTTTAACACGCTGGGATCGTTCCAGCGGGATCCTACGAGGAAATGAACTAAGTGGCATACTGGTTTTTATGCTCTGAGTTTCTCCAGTGCAACCAGCCCCAAAGCGGAAAATGCCGATCTGGATCTAGCAAATTTAACAAGAAATGAAAGTATGTCGAATGTGACTTAAAATCCGCAGTTTAACGCACAGTTTACACGTTATTGTTTTTAAAAGTGGCGTGAAGATAAATTATGTGAATGATTTCCTTGGATTTTGAGCCGGAGCCACTGAACAGACCGGACTCCTGGCAGCTCAGTAACTCTGCTAATAAAATCCTCTCTATGCGATCTCATTAGTGACCGTTGTCTGGTTCTTATCTCTCTTTTAGTAGTAACATTCAGCATTTTTAGCAATTTGGGGCAGTGATTTTAATTTCCCCTTTGTTGTAATAATTCTAATGACTGACGTTTTAATTGTCCTACATAAATGTCTTGTGTTCATGTTGGTGCGTAGACAACCTGTGTATTTTTCCATATGGTATCATCTTATGTAGTTAGAATAATTCATGCAACAAAATCTAGTGAAAGTGTACTTTAGTAAAACGTCACATGCCGCTGCTGTGATTGAGTCTACAATGTATGTGGCGACAGCTGAGTTTGAACAATTCACGTTAAACAGGTTATTCTGGGTGTTACTTGTAGGTGTTCGCTTTATTTCCTTTAGCTTCAGAGGTAGAGGTGCGCATGACGGAAATCTTAAGAACGCTCCTTCCCCACAAAACATGTCGCACAGCTTCTTTGCAAATTTGATAATCCGGCTGGGTTTACCTCTAAACAACTTGCGTTTGTCATCTGCATCCGTGAGTTTGACTACGGGATCCTTTCATGATATTTAAACCATTATACCACGTTTGCCTCTCAAAAATAAAAGAAAACTTTGGTGATGGATTCGTTGTCGCCAAGGTAATGGTTTTCCGTAAAAGGAAGATCTGGCTGACAACACGGAATAAAAAAGGAAATCTTTTGATTTGGTGATTTTTAAATATATTCCCATTTCGAAAATCATTCAAAGGCTAATTTTCACTGTATAAAACTACCGTTTATTGGGGCCGCCGCAGCGAGTCACTATTGTCAGGGCACTTACGTGTCGCGTGCGTAAAACGCGTGACAAGAGTTTAGGGGATCGGGGCGGCGACTGCAGTCTGGTGATTTTCACGCTTCATGCATCGTGGCGGCCTGCTGTCGCACCACTCCGACGTTTTTTGTTGTCCGCCGTTTTCGTTATTATTGATTTTTTTTCCTCTGAAAGTCAACGGGAAAGGATGTGTGGAGGACTGTCGGAAGCTGCCTTTGTGCTTGTTAGGGCAGAACTCAATTTTCTACCAATCAAAGTCAAGTTATAGTGAAGTTGATGCTTGCTGTTGAACAAAATAAAGGATGAGGAGATACGTTTAAGTTGCATCGTTTTTGCATCATATTTCATTTTTGGCCATTTTACAATTTACATTCTCACCTCCAGATTTAAAAATATTTAAATTCACATTAACATTAAACAGGTTATTAACGAAAGATTATCACAGGTTATACGCTTCAGTTTAACGTACACAGGGGGACAGTTTACAAAATCTTTAATTAAAATGCATATTGACATTTAGTTTTTTTTTTTCCTCGCACAACACAGAAGTTGCATCTTTGTATCTGTTTAGACGTGAAAGCAGACAAGATGGCCAAGCATTAAAAGTGTTCTAAAAATGACTGCTTAATAAAAAAGAATCTGTACTGAAAAACTGACACTGGATATTATCGCCAATAAAAGTATAGACACACCAAACCTAGGCTAAAAACGCCTGTTACGAGGTATTTGGAAATATTACAGTTTAAGAGGAAATGCTAATGTTCCTGAAAAACAGTTTTATAGCCCAAGACAACATTAAAACAGCTGCTGTGTACCTTTTTGTACATGAATGGGGGGGGGGGGGGGATGGACACGGTAGCTTCTAACTGCCACCATTTTATCTTGTCAGATAAAAGAAAGTGGCTCCAGTTTCCCTCCGTTAGTTTAATACCTAGACGACAATATCAAAATGCTGCAGGATTTGCTCACCCACCACTGCACAGATCTGCTCCGTCCACCTATGCAAGACATTTATTTATAAAGAAAAGTGTCCAGTGTGGCAAACCACAGCTTATGGGAACGGACAGAAAAGCGAGGTTCTGGCGTGACTTTATCCTGCTCTTTTTCCACCAAATAGACGACATTCCACAATGAAATAAAATCAGCCCCAACAATCTGTACCAAAGACAATTCAATCCCGGCAATAGAAGAGGCCTTCATGCTCCAGCTTACGTTTTCGCCTTCACACCAGATGAAGCCAAGGCAAGAATCTTATCTTCTGAACCTGGTGAGAGAAACATCACCGATTTTACTGACATTCATGTTATGTTCTCCTCTTAAAACTCGCGTGTATTTGTCTGCAATTATTTCATTATAATTCAAAGCTAGGCAGCAAGGCTCTGAAACATTCAAAAAAGTAATTTTTCAAAAATGGTTCATTATATGTCAGTGCTTATTTCTGCATCAATAAAGCATCTGGGGGACCCACCAAGCCCTACTGTGACCTTCTCAAACTGGCTCAGGCAGCCACTTGCATTTGCAGTGAGAAACGTTTCATCTTCTGCTGGAAGCTGCAGCCAGAGAGCAACAGAAACACCTTTAGCATTGCGCCATTTCCTTTCCTGCTTTGACTAACACAGTAAGCCGTCCACATCAGCCACATTCCAAATGATGAAATCGCAGCTGCATTCTACTATAATTGCTGGCAATTTAAATAGACAAACAATCCATTAATACATCGCATGGATGGGTGGATGGATGAAGGAGTGAAGTTGGCACTGGAAGACAGGCCTCAGGCTCCCTTACCGTCTCCCCCAGTTTCCTAAGCGCCATGAGGATTTCCACTTTCTGCTGCGTGTACGTCCCCCTGGGAAGCTTCCCCACCATGACATCACGGTCCATCTGCACACACAGCAGGCTACTCTCACACAGTTTCACAGACACGGCACACTTCCTTTAAACACAATGTCCTGAGCTGCGTACTCCTATACGTGGCATTTCCCCCCCGAGCCCCAGACCTCACCTCAGCCAGCCGGGTCCTTAGCTGCCCTGGCTGTTTCTTGGCAAACAGTCTGATAACTTCGGGGGTCTTGAAAGCCTGGCTAATGGCAGCTTGGATTGCCTGTGAGGACAACACAGGTCAGCATCCTTTGGGGCATTTTTCCCACAGTGTATAACCAGTCTGAAAATACAGAACAGTGTCTGTGTCATACCAG
This sequence comes from Brienomyrus brachyistius, assembly GCF_023856365.1. NCBI lineage: Eukaryota > Metazoa > Chordata > Actinopteri > Osteoglossiformes > Mormyridae > Brienomyrus > Brienomyrus brachyistius. The sequence goes on from NW_026042349.1 coordinate 1,127,239, forward strand.
CTGCATCCCACCAAGTTCGTCCACTAGAGTCATGTTCCCAGACAGGATTTTCTCTAGTGAGTCGTGGAACTCGCTGAGCTGCTCCAAAGTCTCGCGCTTTGTCTCTTCGTACTCCTCCGGATCCAGCTCCTCCCTGCATCAGGAACAAACAGTAACACGTGCTTTGGCTATAGGCATATAAACACCCCTCATAGGTCTCAAAGTAGTTGTACATTAATAGAAATAAATTCAGAAAAAGAAAATCGTCATATGACAGTCTTGGTAAAGAACGCTAAACCACTTCCAATAACTACCAGGGGCGAAGCAGAGTACCTGCACTCTTCAAGGTCTTGGAGCTGCTGCATTAGTCTGTCCAGCTGCTCTTCCATGTTTTGTTTTAACTTACTGGTTTCCGATTTTCCACGAGAAGCCATGATTAAACCTTAAAATGAAAATCACAGCGTAATCTGTATATGCGGCCCAACATCAAATCGTAAACCGATGTGGATTTGTAGCCGTCAAATTTCATCTTACAATGCAAAAAAGGCATTCTATTCTAACAAGTATTCCACGTAACATTCAGCTACCCCCATGACGGACAAACCTTCTCAAAGTCTAAATCCAAAACGTTTATATAACTATCTAACCAAAGAATTAAACACTTGTCACAATCTTAAAGATATTTATTTCCCCAATTAAGCTAGCTACCTTGGTATTGCATTGTACCATTATAGGTGGGTGTGCCGGAGATTTTGTTTTGTCGCAAAATCGCTCGCGGTTATATTTGTATATAATTTTTAACAATTAAACACAACAAAATAATATACTCCTACCTTTTGACCTGTAAAAAAAGATTACAAATTAAAAGAGAGATTCTCTTTATAAAAAATATGCGTCCCGAAACTGCAAAAGCATTCACGTCGCTTTTGACAGGGGAACCTTGTCTTTGTGACACCTTTTTCCGGTTTTAATCCGACCAATCAAAAGTTGACTCCCAACCCAAGTCAGCTTCTGGTCCAATCAGATCGCAAACAGCTGCCTAAACAACCATCGACGCCAGATTGTGCCCGTCAGCGTGCGTAAATTCCGCCGCCATCTTATGACGGGGTTCCGACCACGAATGGAAGATGCCGGATTTTTGTGCTGCTTGTGGATGTTTTTATGAAAGAAATAATACAACTAAACGGCAAGGAATAACATTTCACAGGTGAGGAATTGTTTTACAGTATTTTATTGTTACGAACTTGTTGAATTTACATGACTGTTATTATCGATGGTTTAATTACTAAGTTAAGTTAAGCTAACATTAGCTAACTTTTGTCAGTTAAAGAAAACAAAACATGAACATGTTTATTAGAATAATATATCTGTAAGATGCTAAAAATATATTTGTCAAACGGTTACATCGCTGTATGTTACTGTGTTAAGCACAGACGGACTTATTTTGTGTGTAGATTCACAAATAATAAACTGAGACGACGAGGATGGACAACAGTACTGAGGAGAAAGGGGTTGAACCTTCATTTAAACTTGAAGATTTTGACAACGCTGGGCAGACGACCCGTTCTGAGAATTTAGCTTCATTCACTTGATCTGGTGTTGAAAATATAATATTGCAATAAACAGCAAAAGCCAGCCGAACATACACGTGCGTGTGTTAACATTTCATATCATTCATAAATTGAAAGATTACAACTTGGAAATGCACTATATAGTGCTTAATTAGCACTAACTTTGCGATCAGGAAGTTCTTCCTTGGATTCATTTCCCGTTGTGCCCGTGCTGCAGTCGTGCCCTCTTGAGATATGATTCCGGTAAAATACGCCCCCCAGCGGCCGGAGGGACGCAGGTCCGCATGCTAACTGGCTGTAGAAAAGACAGACTTCGGTACAGGTATGTTAGGTGTTTATAAAGACTGGAAGTTGTGGCTATTAAAGACCGTTTACTGTTGCTCATAAAACCTACTAAAGAGACATACTTGAATTTCTTCAGTGTGGTGTATCGTATGGTCTGTCACAACTACTTGTCTAAGACGGATAACTGCGGATAACAAAACATAAATTTATGAGTAACGGTGTAAATTATAATGTTATTATAAAACCTACTGTTACTCATGACAGAAACGTTAAAGCCTGATTTAAAAAATAGTCAAATGTCCCCAGAGAAGTGGTGCGCGTGATCTGTCACGAGCTTCTAGATACTGGAAACTTTTGGTTCCGAAGTGATTCTGGCGCTGTTAAATATGATGGTTAAACTGGGAAATTATTCGTTTTTGATCGATGTGCTGGTGGTGAAAAGTTAAAAAAACAAAGCGCAAGTAGTGCAGGCAGACATGGTGAAATGCCTGCTGCGGATAAGCATGTTTAGAAACGTAATCCTTCACTGAAGTTTTGGTTGTGTGACGGGTGTTCCTGTTGTTGGGCACGTTTTAAATACCTGTTAAATAGATCTTTGGGGTCTTTTCCTGATTCGAATTTCTTTCATTTTGTGCTGTGAGAGTTTTTCACTGAGGATTACGATTAAAATACGTCTGTTCTTTCGGGTCAGGATAACAGAATTTGTATAAGCAGTCATATGGTAAATTGCAGAGACACTGCACAATCTCTAATTTTGATCGCTACTGTAATGCATTATTCAAGGTTCCTCAGTAGTATGGTGCGTTATATGCTTACAAACATGGTTTTCTCTTATGGAAAACACTTTCAAAACTACTGATGAAGGAAAAAGTATTGCAGATTATTGTTGGGTTATGCCGTTAAATATTAGACTAAGAAATAAGACAGTAATGCAATTTAAGCAAATAATGAATTTGTGGATGTGGTGTGTGGGTTAGGACCCTTTGCCTGAAATAATGTCCCATGGCGAGCAGACTGGTGCCATCACTGGACTCTGTCCTTCTACCCATTCAGAAAAAACTGACTGCAGGTCATCTCATTTTGCATTTTCTGCAGGTAACTTCTCTAGCCAGAGCAATGGATTGTGCCAAGAAAACAAAGGTGGTGCTGCTGTCTTGTGGCTCCTTCAATCCAGTGACGAACATGCACCTGCGCATGTTTGAACTGGCACGGGATCAGCTGGAGGACACGGGTACTGCTAGCCTTCATACACGGCGCACTGGCCTGTCATAAGCTGCTGACAAAATGCATGTGCCGGCCCGGTTTCATGTAAAAAGTTGCCATTTTTAATGGGAACATTAAGTATGACATACCCATCCTCTTTACTGGTTCATAGCGCTGTATTAACTTTTAGCTCATCGAAGTTTAAATGTGAAACTTACTTTGTTAAAAAGCATGAACCGTACTCAACATAGGACACCTGTGCTGTGCTTGGCTTCCACAGGACGGTATGAAGTGGTGAAGGGGATCCTGTCACCAGTGGGCGATGGCTACAAGAAGATAGGCCTGATCGAGGCCAGCCATCGGGTGGAAATGGCCAAGCTGGCGGTAGAGAGCTCCAGCTGGATTGAGGTGGACAGCTGGGAGAGCAGGCAGGCCGACTGGCAAGAGACAGTCAAAGTGCTACGGTGAGCTCAGTGCATCATTACAGAAGTTAGACTTAAACAGCATTAAAGGGAGACTTGCGATTAGCCATCTGTTAGCTGCCTAGGTACAATAAACATGAAGCATGAAGCGATTGGTCATTAATGGATGGAAGTATAAATGGGTGAAAGCAGTAACTGGATTAAACATAATCACACAATACCAGACACAAGAAGCAATCCGTATGAGTTATTCTGGTACATCTGAATGCCCCAGTAATTTGGACTTGTAATTGCAGTACGTAATTTGTTGTTTTACAGGCTTTTATTCATCTGTTTTATTTAGGAGGAACTCTGATCAAAAGCGACATACAGTGGATATAAAAAATGTACACACCCCTGTTAAAATGTCAGCCATTTGTCATGTGAAAAATATGAGACAAATGAATCATCTCAACACTTTTCCTACTTTTAATTTTGACCTACAACCTGTACAATTCAATTGAAAAAGAAGCAAATCTGTTAGGGGAAATATAAATGTAAAAAAATGTACAATAAGGTGGTTGCATAAGTGTGCGCCCCCTTAAATGAATACTTTTTTGAAGTACTTGTGATTTAATTACAGCATTCAGTCTTTTTGTGTAGGAGTCTATCAGCATACCACATCTTGACTTTGCCCACTCTTCCTTGCAAAAGCACTCCAGGTCTGTTAGATTGTGAGGGCATCTCTTAAGCACAGCCCTCTTCAGGTCACCCCGCAGATTTTCAGTTGGATTTAGGCTTGGGCTCTGGCTGGGCCTTTCCAAAACTTGACTTTTCTTCTGGTGAAGACATTGTTTTGTTGATTCGGTTCTATGCTCTGGGTCATTGTCATGCTGAAAAGTGAATTTCTGCTTCATCTTCAACTCTGGCCAGTAAAATGTCGTGAAACAAAGTAGTACTACTCGGGCACCACCGTAGAAGTGTGATGCTGTGCATGTGCCGATGTGTGAGGCACAACCACTACTGCCATGTGACATCATGTCCGAGATGACAGACACAAGTAGGACACACTACCCACAGCAGAAAAGAGTCAGCTTGCCAGTGAGTTTTTTTGGATTTCGTAAAAATTCAAAAGAGGTAGCATTAGAGACCCCAATCTGCAAGAATTGCCCATCAGCACTAAGTGCAAAAATGGTATCCTTTTTCGTGTACACTTTGTACAGTTAGGGTTACAGACTCTTATTAACGTCATTAACGCTCATATTTTGAGTGTAATTCATTTGCCAAAAAGAGACAAAATATACAATAATCAAATTTTAAAGGTGACTTTAATTGATAATTGTTATTGTTTTGTTCGTCTTCTGTATACATCACCATAATATCATTATCGTGATTTCTTTTGGCAATGATAATTGGGTGGTGAAAATCTGATATGGTGGCAGCCTTAATTGTTTCTTGGTGTTGCTAATTTGGTAACTTATACAGTGTTGCCACGGTGCAGTTGCTTTTTGATCATAACAAATGATAATGCAAAATGCTCATTTTGAAATAGAAGATATTCTTTGTCTTTAGCATCACCCTAAAATTATAAACACCTAAGTAAATAATCTTGGAGATTCTTTTTTTTAGTATGTCGGTTTTAATCGTCTCTCTCATTTGGACTCGATCTTGACCTGCTCTCGAGTAGAACTGTTTTTGGACTCAACAAAGGTAGTCTAGAATACGGCTCTGCCATACATGCTGCCATTGAGCGGCACCACAGCCTGAGGAAAGAATCTGTGCTGTGAAGTTCTTGTTTCAACAGTCCAATATCTCAGCACTGAAGGTCGTGGCTGAAGGAGCAAGGCTGCAGCCGATGATGTTCTCTGCTGAGCTGACGATGTGCTGAGGTTTCGCCTTTATCCTTGCAGTGCAGGGTCCAAACCAGACAGTCTAACGGAGTTTGCGGTGGTCCTTCTTAGAGCAGCATCTTAGAAGTCTGGCCCAAACCTTTCGGGTGTAAGTGTTTTTCTTTGACCGCTACACCTCCTGTTGGCTAAACTGATCTTTAACATCTGCTCCCAGTCATCACAGGGAGGAGCTGCTCTCCGGAGAGCAGGGCACTGATGTGGTGGTCACTGTGAAGGCTGACAGGAAGAGAAAACGCATGGATGCTATCAGTATCAGCAATAAAAGGAAGCACAGGGAGATGGAGGTCGCACCCAAGGGGCTGATGCACAAAACAGGTAACAACCGAAGCCGCTCTCTTATACAGAACTCGGTATCTCCAGGTTCCCCTACATGTGATCACAATTAGGGATGGGCTGATCCACGTTTTTTCAGTTCTGATCCAATTCCGATACCTACTGCTGTTACAGATTCTGATAGAACTCTTTTTACTGTAATATTATCATTAGAGGTGCACTGATCCCACTTTTTCTGTTGCTATGATCCTGATACCTGCACCGAGGGAATCGGCTAATATGAATATTGATCTGATACCACTGATACACTAATAAATAACAATGAAAAAATGTATGCGGGGCAACATGGTGGTGCAATGGTTAGCACTGTTGCCTCACACCTCTGGGACCTGGGTTCGAGTCTGCCTGGGTTACATGTGTGTGGAGTTTGCATGTTCTCCCCATGTCGTCATGGGGTTTCCTCTGGGTACTCCGGTTTCCCCCCACAGTCCAAAGATGTGCTGAGGCGAATTGGAGTTACTAACTTGCCTGTAGGAGTGCATGTGTGAGTAAATGGTGTGTGAGTGTGTTCTGTGATGGGCTGGCCCCCCATCCTGGGTTGTTCCCTGCCTCGTGCCCATTGCTTCCAGGATAGGCTCCGAACCCCCCACAACCCAGAAGGATGAGCAGTTTGGAGGATGGATGGATGGAAAATGTATGCCAAAAAAGTTTTAATTAGGTTACTAGAAGCGTATAAAATACTGTTCCTCCTTGTTTGTACATCTTATTTTAAGTGTTTTTGAAGCATTTGCAGTTCAGTATGAATATTTGCCAGCTTTATAGAGCATACGTAAGTGGCGAATTCTTAAAATAACCCACAACAGTGTCACTACACTTAGTTGAGATAGCAGCCCTTCGTGTATCACAAGCTGTAGAGAGTGCACAAAACAGCCCAAGCTTCTGCACCGAAATTATTAAATTATCTATTGCTTTTTTTTTCCATATTACTCGCATTGTCTTGCACAATTGCATGTGCTTTTAATGGGATTTTCCAGTAAACGCTGCTTCTACCTCTCAAACCTTTTTTTGAGATGGATATCAGCCTTTCAAACAGCTTTCCTAAATCTGAGCCTTCAGGACATTGCTCTGGAGCATTGGCCCAGCTGCTCGTGGCACATTACGCATTTGCCAGCTTTATAGTTTTAGCATTTCGCATCAGCATTACCTAAGAGTTTTAATTCCCTGCTAATGGGAACCAGAGCACTAGGAACCCTGTGGGCCCAAAGGCCCATTGCGTTACTGCAATACTATGCAATGACGTCAATTACTGAAACACCTGAAGAGACATACAACATCCATCCGTCCATCTTTTGACTGCTTATCCTGGCTTCGGACTGGGATCCCATCCTGGATATTCTCTTCTTTGTTAATTGTTATGCATGAAATAAGTTCCAAGCTCCCTTGCAACCTGTGGTAAGGATTAGTGCTTAGCGAAGTGGAAATTTTGGATATTTTTTTAAACATCTTGCCCATAAAATGCAGTAGTTGGGTGTCGATCTTCATTATTTTGCGCTCATATTCAGATTTCCCACTGGGATCTGTAAATTACATTCCCTAATGCCGCTGGTCCTGCTGTCTTCTTAGATGGGCCACATCTGATGCTGCTGTGCGGCGCTGACGTGCTGGAGTCCTTCGGGGTACCGGGGCTGTGGAAGAACGAGGACATTGAGAAGATCGTGGGCAGCTACGGACTGGTGTGCATCAGCCGCGGTGGATCCAATCCGGAAGCCTTCATTCAGGGCTCCGACCTCCTCTGGGAACACCGCAGCAACATCCACGTGGTGCAGGAGTGGGTGGCCAACGACGTGTCGGCCACTCACATCCGCCGCGCGCTGCGGCGTGGCCACAGTGTCCGGTACCTTCTGCCCGACCCGGTGCTCAGCTACATCCAGGAGCGGCGGCTTTACACTGCGGAGAGTGAGCAGACGAATGCTGGTGTTGTATTGGCTCCGCTGCAGAAACACACAGGGAACCATGACTGAGCACAAACCCCCCCCACTGCCACTCTGGCCTCCTGTAGCCTCATCATCTTGCCATTTCTATCTTCCCATTTCTTGGGGATTCCCATATTGCTCTTAATAAAGACTGTTTTACAATCCTAAATGACTTGAGCATTGACTTGAACAACTGTCCCCAGTCAGTAGATGTTGAAGGCATTCTATATATATAAAGGCTTTAATCAACAAGTTTAAAAAAAATATTCTTACAATTTTGCCAAGAAGTACATTGTATGTTGTCTCAACATAGGTGGCACTAACATAGTAAATTTAAATAGTGTTACACACTATGTAATAAGTTTTATGTTGAGGCTTAAGTGCTTGGTGCTGGACTCTTGAAGTTTTTTGTAGACAGCAAGCTGATGGTTTTTTCACTGCTTAAATTATTATTTTTTTCACTAGTGCATAAATTAAAATACAGGTATGTCAATATACACTTTATTGTCAAAAGTACTGGGACACACATGAACTTTTGTCATGGCATGACATCCCATTCTTAATACAAAGGCTTTAACATGGAGTTGACCCACCATTTGCAGCTATAACAGCTTCACCCCTTCTGGAAAGGCTGTCCACAAGGTGTAGGAGTGTGTTTGTGGGAATTTTTGACCGCTCTTCCAGGAGAGCATTTGTGAGGTCAGGCACTCATGTTGGACGAGAAGGCCAGGCTCACAGTCTCTGCTCTAATTCATCCCAAAGGTGTTCTATCCGGTTGAGGTCAGGGCTCTGTGCAGGCCAGTGAAGTTCCTCCACACCAGACTTGCTCATCCACGTGCTAAGCGCACACGCACTGCGCGGACCTTTGATGAGGTACTTTGGGCCACGAGTGCTTAAGTATACGGAGGGCTGAACATGTGTTGATTACAACTGGAGATGATCGGTTCGTTCGGGCTTGTATCTCGTTTGGGCAAAAAGCGAACAAGACCTATTATCTTCTGCTTTGATTGATGTACTGGTAGTAAAGCGTTAGACCATTTATTTTGTGATGTGGGATAGCTTTCATTGAGATATGCGATTCGTATTACATGTATATATTGTGTGGGAAAAAAAACATGAAAATGTAGGTTCAGTATCGATCCATTTTGTTTTATGTATATGAAACAGTCCTAGTAATAATAGTGATTGAATAGCATGCAATTCGTTTGTTCCACCGAATTTCAACATTGACTCCATGCCATTCCGTCTTCGTCTGCGCATCCCTTATGCGTGATCGCACCTAAGATTTCGTCACTGGAATGTGGGCGAGTTGTAATGTAACTAGGTTCGATATTATGGAAGATTATAAGCACAAAAATTTAAATGGCAATTCATTTTGCAATTGTCAATTCAATATTCAACCAGAGCATGCATTTGTCATTTCAATATTTAATCTGTGCATGTAATTTGAAAATACATTTTGCAATCAGCAATTCAATGTGCAAAGTGCTTATGCAATCCTTAATTCATTTCATAATGTTTTGAATAAAAAATAGAATGACAATTCACTGAATTGCATTTCGTTTTGCCATGGGCTTTTTGCCTCTTTATTCAAATGGCAATTCATTTGGCAATTGTCAATTCAATATTCAATCAGAGCATGCATTTGTCATTTCAATATTTAATCTGTGCATGTAATTTGAAAATACATTTTGCAATCGGCAATTCAATGTGCAAAGTGCTTATGCAATCCTTAATTCATTTCATAATGTTTTGAATAAAAAATAGAATGACAATTCACTGAATTGCATTTCGTTTTGCCATGGGCTTTTTGCCTCTTTATTCAAATGGCAATGGCGTCCCCGGGAATTGCATTGCATGTTGGGGAGAAAACTCAATTTGCAATTCCCAACTGTCAGATCGCTCATCAAGGTGGACCTTCATTAACGACGTCACTTCCTTGTTTAGGGCCTCGCTACCATTGATTTGTTCGTTTAGTTAGAATGAGTAATGGCGGCAGAAGAGCTTGCAGCAAATATTTCTGCCTTAGCAGATGACATGGAAATTAATCGGGTATCAGCAGTAGATGCGTTTGATAGGTTGTTTGTGTTGTCACAGAGGGTAACCAACTGCGTGACTTGATGTAACGCCTGAGCTACATTAGTTTGCACCCTTCTCGTATCAAGTCCAGTTAAGATTGTAAGTTCCTCTACCCTCTGTGACAACACAAACAACCTATCAAACGCATCTACTGCTGATACCCGATTAATTTCCATGTCATCTGCTAAGACAGAAATATTTACTGCAAGCTCTTCTGCCGCCATTACTCATTCTAACTTTTTTTTTTTTACGTTTTAAAGAACTTTATTTAGAGCAAAACAATTACAAACTCAAACAAACAGTTACTTATAAAAGTCTACATAACAATATATCACACCTCCTGTGGTAAAAGCATGTTATTGCAATGATATAATCAGCATGTTACAATCAAATAAGGAAAAGTGCAACTAGTTATAATTATTACAAATAATAAAAATAATAATAAAAAAAATAATAAAGAAGATAAAGGGGGTTTACTCATTCTAACTAAACGAACAAATGCGTTGAATGGTAGCGAGGCCCTAAACAAGGAAGTGACGTCGTTAATGAAGGTCCACCTTGATGAGCGGTCTGACAGTTGGGAATTGCAAATTGAGTTTTCTCCCCAACATGCAATGCAATTCCCGGGGACGCCATTGCCATTTGAATAAAGAGGCAAAAAGCCCATGGCAAAACGAAATGCAATTCAGTGAACTGTCATTCTATTTTTTATTCAAAACATTATGAAATGAATTAAGGATTGCATAAGCACTTTGCACATTGAATTGCCGATTGCAAAATGTATTTTCAAATTACATGCACAGATTAAATATTGAAATGACAAATGCATGCTCTGATTGAATATTGAATTGACAATTGCCAAATGAATTGCCATTTGAATAAAGAGGCAAAAAGCCCATGGCAAAACGAAATGCAATTCAGTGAATTGTCATTCTATTTTTTATTCAAAACATTATGAAATGAATTAAGGATTGCATAAGCACTTTGCACATTGAATTGCCGATTGCAAAATGTATTTTCAAATTACATGCACAGATTAAATATTGAAATGACAAATGCATGCTCTGGTTGAATATTGAATTGACAATTGCAAAATGAATTGCCATTTGAATTTTTGTGCTTATAATCTTCCATACGATATTGTGTACATGCGTTCTAAAACTTCGTAGCTTCCAACGTCACAGTCACATGGCAATTGGTGTCCATACGAGCTTCGAAAAAGTACCTCAGAACTTAATGGGGCGGTCGAAGCTTCGATGTCTCGGAAGCATCCCATTTCCAGTGTTACAATACAAATGTCCAATAAATGCTTTGAACTTTAGAATTCCAAAACGTTGCTATGAGGTGCACATGGCTTTCGGCAACGTATTCCAATATGTGCCCTTGCGCATTTATCATCTGCTATACATATTTCCATTTAAAGTAAGATTCATTTTGATTCGTCTGCAGACACAGTTCAGATTTCGTCACACAACTGTACATGCGTTCTAAAACTTCGTAGCTTCCAAGGTCACAGTCACATGGCAATTGGTGTCCATACGAGCTTCGAAAAAGTACTTAATGGGGGCGGTCCAAGCTTCGATGTCTCGGAAGCATCCCATTTCCAGTGTTACAATGCAAATGTCCAATAAATGCTTTGCACTTTAGAATTCCAAAACGTTGCATGAGGTGTATTGGCTTTCGGCAAAGTATTCCAATATGTGCGCTTGCGCATTTATTATCTGCTATACATATTTCCATTTAAAGTAAGATTCATTTTGATTCGTCGGCAGACACAGTTCAGATTTCGTCACACAACTGTGGGCGTGGTTTACCGCAGCTGGGTTCAAATTTGCGCGCACGGGTTCAAAGCTTCCAGTATCGTCAGTCACATCATAACGGCCAATGTCTCGGAAACGTCCCATCGCTAGCGCTAAGCGCACACGCACTGCGCGGACCTTTGATGAGGTACTTTGGCCCACGAGTGCTTAAGTATACGGAGGGCTGAACATGTGTTGATTACAACTGGAGATGATCGGGCTTGTATCCCGTTTGGGCAAAAAGCGAACAAGACCTATTATCTTCTGCTTTGATTGATGTACTGGTAGTAAAGCGTTAGACCATTTATTTTGTGATGTGGGATAGCTTTCACTGAAATATGCGATTAAACTACGTCTGTTCTATTCATGTTCATGATAACTGCGAATTAGGATAAGCAGTCACTTTGAAAATCACAAAAATGACGCTCGTGCCGTAATTTGGATCGCAACTGAAATGCATAACTTAAAGTTGGTCAGTAGTATGGTGCGTTATATCCTTATCTATAAACAGATTTCTGTCATGGAAATCACTTTCAGAATTCTGTTGAGGGAAATATTCAAAGCAGTGTTACAGATTATTGCTGGATTAAGTACTGAAATACTATTATAAAACTAAGAACCTAGAGTAAGAAGCTGAAGCATCCTGCTTGTTTTGGTGTATCTTTCAGTGGGTTAAGACCTTAGGTTGATAGTTGGAATGTCACTAGAATCAGAAAACTTTATTGATCCCGGAGGAAAGTGCTTATGCAGACTGCCACAACACAAAGACACAAGAACAATATAAAATAAAATAGTCTAGATAAAATCTAGATAGAAATCTGTAGAAAGAAAACAACCACAATATGAATAGACTATGCTACATACAGTAATGCTTAGTATAATATCTATCTATGTCACACAGCTGGATGGAAGATTATTGACATAAGTGGTAGTTTGGAATAAGTCATTGCGCTTTAGAAAATCAGTAGCAGTCTGGTGCCGTCATTGGACCCTGTCCTTCTGCCCATTCAGAAACCTGCATGTGACTACATGCACATTAGTGTCATTCTCTAATGTTTCCCATTTCATTTTCTCCAGGTACCGAAGAAATCAAAGGTGGTGCTGCTGTCTTGTGGGTCTTTCAACCCAGTGACAAATATGCACCTGCGCATGTTTGAACTGGCAAGAGATCACCTGGAGGACACGGGTACTGCTAGCCTTCATACACGGCGCACTGGCCTGTCATAGGCTGCTGACAAAATGCATGTGCCGGCCCGGTTTCATGTAAAAAGTTGCCATTTTTAATGGGAACATTAAGTATGACATACCCAGCCTCTTTACTGGTTCATAGCGCTGTATTAACTTTTAGCTCATCGAAGTTTAAATGTGAAACTTACTTTGTTAAAAAGCATGAACCGCACTCAACATAGGACACCTGTGCTGTGCTTGGCTTCCACAGGACGGTATGAAGTGGTGAAGGGGATCCTGTCACCAGTGGGCGATGGCTACAAGAAGATAGGCCTGATCGAGGCCAGCCATCGGGTGGAAATGGCCAAGCTGGCGGTAGAGAGCTCCAGCTGGATTGAGGTGGACAGCTGGGAGAGCAGGCAGGCCGACTGGCAAGAGACAGTCAAAGTGCTACGGTGAGCTCGCCCTAAGGGTGAAAGAAGGACCCCAACTTTCAGCTATGAGTCTTTTCCTTTGACCGCTACACCCACTGTTGGCTGAACTAATCTTTAACATCTGCTCCCAGGCATCAACAACAGGAACTGCTCTCCCAGGAACCGGACACTGATGTGGTAGGCACTGCAAAACCTGGCAGGAAAAGAAAACGCATGGATGCCAGCAGTGCCACCAAGAGGAGGAAGCTCGAAGAGCCTGATATTGCACCTAAAAAAACAGGTAATAATTGGAGCTTCCCCTTACACAGTCCCTTTGCCTTCTTACTGCATTATGCCGCTCCCCTCGATGGTGTTGAAATTATCGGAACACTTGAATAGACATACAACATCCATCCATCCTTCTATCCATCTTCTACCCACTTATCCTGGCCTGGGACTGGTATCCCATCCTGGATATGCTCTTCTTTGCACCCTCTGCTGCCTGAAATTGGTCCCCCCACCCATACCATGACTTTAGGGTGGGGATTAATGGTTTGCAAAGATGGAATGTGGATTCTTGTTTGCTTTTCCTGCCCATAAATGTAGTAGCTGGGTGTGAATCTTCATTCTTTTGCTGTCACACTCAGTTCAGTAACCTGATTTCCCCCTGGGGATCTGTGAACTGCATCATTTAATACTGATGTTTCCGCTGCCTCCTCAGGTGAGCCGCGCGTGATGCTACTCTGCGGTGCTGATGTGCTGGAATCATTCGGTGTGCCGGGGCTGTGGAAGCCTCAGCACATCGAGGAGATTGCCAGCACATTTGGACTGGTGTGCATCACCCGCGGCGGATCGGATGCGGAAGCCTTCATACAGGGCTCCGACCTCCTCTTGCCACACCGCAGCAACATCCACGTGGTGCAGGAGTGGGTGGCCAACGATGTGTCGGCCACTCGCATCCGCCACGGGCTGCGGTGTGGCCACAGTGTCCGCTACCTTCTGCCCGACCCGGTGCTCGGCTACATTCAGGAGCGGCAGCTGTACAATGCGGAGAGTGAGCAGAGGAACGAAGGGGTTGTGCTGGCTCCTCTCCAGAAATGTGCAAGAACGCAGGAGTAAACACAACCCCCCTCTGCCACTCTGCCCTCCTGTAGCCTCGTCAACTTGCCATTTCCATCTTCCCATTGGTTTGGAATCCCCTTAATGCATCACCAAGAGGAGGAAGCTTGAGGAGGCAGAGATTGCACCCAAGGGGCCACCTCAAAAAACAGGTATCAATCAAAACTTCCCCTTGCACAGTCCCCTTGTTTCCTTCTATCCATCATCAGCCCACTTATCCTGGCCTGGGACTGGTATCCCATCCTGGATATGCTCCTCTTTGCACCCTCTGCTGCCCCCGCGACCCGACCTGGAAAAGCGGTAGATGATGGATAGATGGATCTGTAAACTGCATCCTTTAATGCTGATGATTCTGCTGCCTCCCCAGACGAGCCGCGGTTGACGCTGCTGTTTGACGCTGACGTGCTGGACTCTTTCGGGGAGCCTGGGCTGTGGAAGCCCCAGGACACCGTGGAGATCATCAGCAGCTACAGACTGGTGGCTCCGACCTCCTCTGGCCACACTGCCGCAACGTCCACATGTTGTGCGAGTGGGTGACTGACAACGTGTCCGGTACCTGCTGCTCGACTCGGTGCTGAGCTACACCCAGGATCGGCCGCTCTACACTGCTGAGAGTGAGCAGAGGAATGCTGGCATTGTATTGGCTTCTCTGCAGAAACACGCAGGGAACCTAACTGACTTGAACATTGACTTGAACAAATGTCCCCAGTCAGTAGATGTTGAATGCATTCTAAGTAAATAAAGGCTTTAATCGTCAAGTTTAAAGAATAAAGATTGTCTTTTCATTTTTTCAAGAAGTAAATAAGTGACAGAATTCATTTGTAGGCTTTATCTACAAAAGCTTCTTAACCATTCTCTAATTTTCATCACATGCCTTCTTCAAATTTCCTGTTAGTTTATTTTGTGATATGGCATATCTTTCAATGATGAAATATGATTAAAATCATAAAATTAGCCTCGTCATCTTGCCATTTCTATATTCCCATTTGGGAAGGGGAGGCAGCGTGTCGTTCAGTGGGCTAATCCTGTGTGCCTATAATCACAAGGTCACCGGTTCAAACCCAGCCTCAGCATGTCTGTGGGTCCTTGAGCTAGGCCCTTAACCCCCAGCTCCCCGGGTGCCGCTACAGGTGGCTGCCCTTCTCAGACAACTTACTAGATCTTGTGGAAGAAATTTCTCGAAGTCCGATGCTTAAGTGTTTGACAGAATTTTATTATTCGATGAGCTCAAAAAGAACAGACTCCCAGCAATCATGCGTCTCGTGTTCTGCTCCCCGAGCAACAAATGCATACATCTTTTATGGCCTAAAATGCGGCAGTCATCTGACAAATCAAGGACAAGTCGGATATCTGGACGTTCCAGTTACGTCTGCCTTTCAAGGTCCAGGCAGCAAAAGGAAAGCTAGACCATTTGGAGGTACCAGTTCCTTCTACTTTTTCAAGGTCCACCTATCAGCTTAGAACAAGTCTATCTATTTGGGACTTTTCCTTTTGCTATATCATTCAAGGACTCGTTGTTCTCTTTTTCTCCATTTTATATTATCCAATACCATGCATGCATTTTATAATACCTTCTGCAACAGCTTACTTCTCAGGTCATGCCTTTGCTTTGACCTGGGCCTCTTGCTGAACAAGCAATATATGGCAAACATGTTAATTCCTCTATAGAAAATAGAAATTTCTTACTTAAGTAGATTTGCATTATTGTTTGATACGTTCAATTAATGACAAGTAAATTACATTGTTTCAACCACTATGTATAAATCAACAACACATTATAAACTCAATTGTTAACTACTGATTAGGTAATTAATTTTGCATAATCATCTATATTCCATTATTGATTACGGATTAGCATAATCAAGAATTTTATATCACAATCTACAAAGAGCAAGTCGAGGGAGGCATGAAGACAATTTCTCCACGGGGATCAATAAATTATCAATAATTATTATTTCTTGGGGATTCCCATATTGCTCTTAATAAAGACTGTTTTACAATCCTAAATGACTTGAGTATTGACTTGAACAACTGTCCCCAGTCAGTAGATGTTGAAGGCATTCTATGTATATAAAGGCTTTAATCAACAAGTTTACACACTATGTAATAAGTTTTATGTTGAGGCTTAAGTGCTTGGTGCTGGACCCTTGAAGTTTTTTGTAGACAGCAAGCTGATGGTTTTTTCACTGCTTAAATTATTATTTTTTTTCACTAGTGCATAAATTAAAATACAGGTATGTCAATATACACTTTATTGTCAAAAGTACTGGGACACACATGAACTTTTGTCATGGCATGACATCCCATTCTTAATACAAAGGCTTTAACATGGAGTTGACCCACCCTTTGCAGCTATAACAGCTTCACTCCTTCTGGAAAGGCTGTCCACAAGGTGTAGGAGTGTGTTTGTGGGAATTTTTGACCGCTCTTCCAGGAGAGCATTTGTGAGGTCAGGCACTCATGTTGGACGAGAAGGTCTGGCTCACAGTCTCTGCTCTAATTCATCCCAAAGGTGTTCTATCCGGTTGAGGTCAGGGCTCTGTGCAGGCCAGTGAAGTTCCTCCACACCAGACTTGCCCATCCACGTGCTTATGGACCTTGCTTTGTGCATTGGTGTACAGTCATGTAGGAAAAGGAAGGGGCCATCCCCAAACTGTTCCCACAACGTTGGGAGCATGAAATTGTACAAAATGGCTTTGAATGCTGCAGCATTAGGAGTTCCTTTCACTGGCACTAAGGAGCCAAGCCCAACCCTAGAAAAGCAACCTCACACCATAATACATATTTCCATTTAAAGTAATGTTCTTTTTGATTCGTCGGCAGACAAAGATAAGATTTCGTCACACAACTGTACATGCGTTCTAAAACTTCGTAGCTTCCAAGGTCACAGTCACATGGCAATTGGTGTCCATACGAGCTTCGAAAAAGTACTTAATGGGGGCGGTCCAAGCTTCGATGTCTCGGAAGCATCCCATTTCCAGTGTTACAATGCAAATGTCCAATAAATGCTTTGCACTTTAGAATTCCAAAACGTTGCATGAGGTGTATTGGCTTTCGGCAAAGTATTCCAATATGTGCGCTTGCGCATTTATTATCTGCTATACATATTTCCATTTAAAGTAAGATTCATTTTGATTCGTCGGCAGACACAGTTCAGATTTCGTCACACAACTGTGGGCGTGGTTTACCGCAGCTGGGTTCAAATTTGCGCGCACGGGTTCAAAGCTTCCAGTATCGTCAGTCACATCATAACGGCCAATGTCTCGGAAACGTCCCATCGCTAGCGCTAAGCGCACACGCACTGCGCGGACCTTTGATGAGGTACTTTGGCCCACGAGTGCTTAAGTATACGGAGGGCTGAACATGTGTTGATTACAACTGGAGATGATCGGTTCGTTCGGGCTTGTATCCCGTTTGGGCAAAAAGCGAACAAGACCCATTATCTTCTGCTTTGATTGATGTACTGGTAGTAAAGCGTTAGACCATTTATTTTGTGATGTGGGATAGCTTTCACTGAAATATGCGATTAAACTACGTCTGTTCTATTCATGTTCATGATAACTGCGAATTAGGATAAGCAGTCACTTTGAAAATCACAAAAATGACGCTCGTGCCGTAATTTGGATCGCAACTGAAATGCATAACTTAAAGTTGGTCAGTAGTATGGTGCGTTATATCCTTATCTATAAACAGATTTCTGTCATGGAAATCACTTTCAGAATTCTGTTGAGGGAAATATTCAAAGCAGTGTTACAGATTATTGCTGGATTAAGTACTGAAATACTATTATAAAACTAAGAACCTAGAGTAAGAAGCTGAAGCATCCTGCTTGTTTTGGTGTATCTTTCAGTGGGTTAAGACCTTAGGTTGATAGTTGGAATGTCACTAGAATCAGAAAACTTTATTGATCCCGGAGGAAAGTGCTTATGCAGACTGCCACAACACAAAGACACAAGAACAATATAAAATAAAATAGTCTAGATAAAATCTAAATAGAAATCTGTAGAAAGAAAACAACCACAATATGAATAGACTATGCTACATACAGTAATGCTTAGTATAATATCTATCTATGTCACACAGCTGGATGGAAGATTATTGACATAAGTGGTAGTTTGGAATAAGTCATTGCGCTTTAGAAAATCAGTAGCAGTCTGGTGCCGTCATTGGACCCTGTCCTTCTGCCCATTCAGAAACCTGCATGTGACTACATGCACATTAGTGTCATTCTCTAATGTTTCCCATTTCATTTTCTGCAGGTACCGAAGAAATCAAAGGTGGTGCTGCTGTCTTGTGGGTCTTTCAACCCAGTGACAAATATGCACCTGCGCATGTTTGAACTGGCAAGAGATCACCTGGAGGACACGGGTACTGCTAGCCTTCATACACGGCACACTGGCCTGTCATAGGCTGCTGACAAAATGCATGTGCCGGCCCGGTTTCATGTAAAAAGTTGCCATTTTTAATGGGAACATTAAGTATGACATACCCAGCCTCTTTACTGGTTCATAGCGCTGTATTAACTTTTAGCTCATCGAAGTTTAAATGTGAAACTTACTTTGTTAAAAAGCATGAACCGCACTCAACATAGGACACCTGTGCTGTGCTTGGCTTCCACAGGACGGTATGAAGTGGTGAAGGGGATCCTGTCACCAGTGGGCGATGGCTACAAGAAGATAGGCCTGATCGAGGCCAGCCATCGGGTGGAAATGGCCAAGCTGGCGGTAGAGAGCTCCAGCTGGATTGAGGTGGACAGCTGGGAGAGCAGGCAGGCCGACTGGCAAGAGACAGTCAAAGTGCTACGGTGAGCTCGCCCTAAGGGTGAAAGAAGGACCCCAACTTTCAGCTATGAGTCTTTTCCTTTGACCGCTACACCCACTGTTGGCTGAACTAATCTTTAACATCTGCTCCCAGGCATCAACAACAGGAACTGCTCTCCCAGGAACCGGACACTGATGTGGTAGGCACTGCAAAACCTGGCAGGAAAAGAAAACGCATGGATGCCAGCAGTGCCACCAAGAGGAGGAAGCTCGAAGAGCCTGATATTGCACCTAAAAAAACAGGTAATAATTGGAGCTTCCCCTTACACAGTCCCTTTGCCTTCTTACTGCATTATGCCACTCCCCTCGATGGTGTTGAAATTATCGGAACACTTGAATAGACATACAACATCCATCCATCCTTCTATCCATCTTCTACCCACTTATCCTGGCCTGGGACTGGTATCCCATCCTGGATATACTCTTCTTTGCACCCTCTGCTGCCTGAAATTGGTCCCCCCACCCATACCATGACTTTAGGGTGGGGATTAATGGTTTGCAAAGATGGAATGTGGATTCTTGTTTGCTTTTCCTGCCCATAAATGTAGTAGCTGGGTGTGAATCTTCATTCTTTTGCTGTCACACTCAGTTCAGTAACCTGATTTCCCCCTGGGGATCTGTGAACTGCATCATTTAATACTGATGTTTCCGCTGCCTCCTCAGGTGAGCCGCGCGTGATGCTACTCTGCGGTGCTGATGTGCTGGAATCATTCGGTGTGCCGGGGCTGTGGAAGCCTCAGCACATCGAGGAGATTGCCAGCACATTTGGACTGGTGTGCATCACCCGCGGCGGATCGGATGCGGAAGCCTTCATACAGGGCTCCGACCTCCTCTTGCCACACCGCAGCAACATCCACGTGGTGCAGGAGTGGGTGGCCAACGATGTGTCGGCCACTCGCATCCGCCATAGGCTGCGGTGTGGCCACAGTGTCCGCTACCTTCTGCCCGACCCGGTGCTCGGCTACATTCAGGAGCGGCAGCTGTACAATGCGGAGAGTGAGCAGAGGAACGAAGGGGTTGTGCTGGCTCCTCTCCAGAAATGTGCAAGAACGCAGGAGTAAGCACAACCCCCCTCTGCCACTCTGCCCTCCTGTAGCCTCGTCAACTTGCCATTTCCATCTTCCCATTGGTTTGGAATCCCCTTAATGCATCACCAAGAGGAGGAAGCTTGAGGAGGCAGAGATTGCACCCAAGGGGCCACCTCAAAAAACAGGTATCAATCAAAACTTCCCCTTGCACAGTCCCCTTGTTTCCTTCTATCCATCTTCAGCCCACTTATCCTGGCCTGGGACTGGTATCCCATCCTGGATATGCTCCTCTTTGCACCCTCTGCTGCCTGAAATAGGACCCCGCCCCCCACCGATACCATGACTTTACGGTGGGGATTAGTGGTTTGTAAAGATGGAATTTGGTGGACACCGGTGGTCAGAGATGCTGTCAAGCTGAAGAAGGAGTCCTATTGGGCCTTTCTGGCCTGTGGGACTCCGGAGGCAGCTGATGATTACCAGCGGGCCGAGCGGGACGCGGCTTCGGCGGTCGCTGTGGCAATAACTCGGCTATGGGAGGAGTTTGGCGAGGCCATGGAGAACGACTTCTGGACGGCTCCGAGGAGATTCTGGTCCGGCGGCTCAGGGCGGGAAAGCGGTGCAGCATCAACACTGTTTATGGTGGGGATGGGGGTGCTGCTGACTTCAGCTGGGAGAGGGAAGTCTGGGTTTCCCTGCTTAGACTGCTGCTCCCGCGACCCGACCTGGAAAAGCGGTAGATGATGGATAGATGGATCTGTAAACTGCATCCTTTAATGCTGATGATTCTGCTGCCTCCCCAGACGAGCCGCGGTTGACGCTGCTGTTTGACGCTGACGTGCTGGACTCTTTCGGGGAGCCTGGGCTGTGGAAGCCCCAGGACACCGTGGAGATCATCAGCAGCTACAGACTGGTGGCTCCGACCTCCTCTGGCCACACTGCCGCAACATCCACATGTTGTGCGAGTGGGTGACTGACAACGTGTCCGGTACCTGCTGCTCGACTCGGTGCTGAGCTACACCCAGGATCGGCGGCTCTACACTGCTGAGAGTGAGCAGAGGAATGCTGGCATTGTATTGGCTTCTCTGCAGAAACACGCAGGGAACCTAACTGACTTGAACATTGACTTGAACAAATGTCCCCAGTCAGTAGATGTTGAATGCATTCTAAGTAAATAAAGGCTTTAATCGTCAAGTTTAAAGAATAAAGATTGTCTTTTCATTTTTTCAAGAAGTAAATAAGTGACAGAATTCATTTGTAGGCTTTATCTACAAAAGCTTCTTAACCATTCTCTAATTTTCATCACATGCCTTCTTCAAATTTCCTGTTAGTTTATTTTGTGATATGGCATATCTTTCAATGATGAAATATGATTAAAATCATAAAATTAGCCTCGTCATCTTGCCATTTCTATATTCCCATTTGGGAAGGGGAGGCAGCGTGTCGTTCAGTGGGCTAATCCTGTGTGCCTATAATCACAAGGTCACCGGTTCAAACCCAGCCTCAGCATGTCTGTGGGTCCTTGAGCTAGGCCCTTAACCCCCAGCTCCCCGGGTGCCGCTACAGGTGGCTGCCCTTCGCAGACAACTTACTAGATCTTGTGGAAGAAATTTCTCGAAGTCCGATGCTTAAGTGTTTGACAGAATTTTATTATTCGATGAGCTCAAAGGGAACAGACTCCCAGCAATCATGCGTCTCGTGTTCTGCTCCCCGAGCAACAAATGCATACATCTTTTATGGCCTAAAATGCGGCAGTCATCTGACAAATCAAGGACAAGTCGGATATCTGGACGTTCCAGTTACGTCTGCCTTTCAAGGTCCAGGCAGCAAAAGGAAAGCTAGACCATTTGGAGGTACCAGTTCCTTCTACTTTTTCAAGGTCCACCTATCAGCTTAGAACAAGTCTATCTATTTGGGACTTTTCCTTTTGCTATATCATTCTAGGACTCGTTGTTCTCTTTTTCTACATTTGATATTATCCAATACCATGCATGCATTTCATAATACCTTCTGCAACAGCTTACTTCTCAGGTCATGCCTTTGCTTTGACCTGGACCTCTTGCTGAACAAGCAATATATGGCAAACATGTTAATTCCTCTATAGAAAATAGAAATTTCTTACTTAAGTAGATTTGCATTATTGTTTGATACGTTCAATTAATGACAAGTAAATTACATTGTTTCAACCACTATGTGTAAATCAACAACACATTATAAACTCAATTGTTAACTACTGATTAGGTAATTCATTTTGCATAATCATCTATATTCCATTATTGATTACGGATTAGCATAATCAAGAATTTTATATCACAATCTACAAAGAGCAAGTCGAGGGAGGCATGAAGACAATTTCTCCACGGGGATCAATAAATTATCAATAATTATTATTTCTTGGGGATTCCCATATTGCTCTTAATAAAGACTGTTTTACAATCCTAAATGACTTGAGTATTGACTTGAACAACTGTCCCCAGTCAGTAGATGTTGAAGGCATTCTATGTATATAAAGGCTTTAATCAACAAGTTTACACACTATGTAATAAGTTTTATGTTGAGGCTTAAGTGCTTGGTGCTGGACCCTTGAAGTTTTTTGTAGACAGCAAGCTG
This sequence comes from Brienomyrus brachyistius, assembly GCF_023856365.1. NCBI lineage: Eukaryota > Metazoa > Chordata > Actinopteri > Osteoglossiformes > Mormyridae > Brienomyrus > Brienomyrus brachyistius. The sequence continues at coordinate 1,149,866 of NW_026042349.1, forward strand.
ATGGTTTTTTCACTGCTTAAATTATTATTTTTTTTCACTAGTGCATAAATTAAAATACAGGTATGTCAATATACACTTTATTGTCAAAAGTACTGGGACACACATGAACTTTTGTCATGGCATGACATCCCATTCTTAATACAAAGGCTTTAACATGGAGTTGACCCACCCTTTGCAGCTATAACAGCTTCACCCCTTCTGGAAAGGCTGTCCACAAGGTGTAGGAGTGTGTTTGTGGGAATTTTTGACCGCTCTTCCAGGAGAGCATTTGTGAGGTCAGGCACTCATGTTGGACGAGAAGGCCAGGCTCACAGTCTCTGCTCTAATTCATCCCAAAGGTGTTCTATCCGGTTGAGGTCAGGGCTCTGTGCAGGCCAGTGAAGTTCCTCCACACCAGACTTGCTCATCCACGTGCTTATGGACCTTGCTTTGTGCATTGGTGTACAGTCATGTAGGAAAAGGAAGGGGCCATCCCCAAACTGTTCCCACAACGTTGGGAGCATGAAATTGTACAAAATGGCTTTGAATGCTGCAGCATTAGGAGTTCCTTTCACTGGCACTAAGGAGCCAAGCCCAACCCTAGAAAAGCAACCTCACACCATAATACATATTTCCATTTAAAGTAATGTTCTTTTTGATTCGTCGGCAGACAAAGATAAGATTTCGTCACACAACTGTACATGCGTTCTAAAACTTCGTAGCTTCCAAGGTCACAGTCACATGGCAATTGGTGTCCATACGAGCTTCGAAAAAGTACTTAATGGGGGCGGTCCAAGCTTCGATGTCTCGGAAGCATCCCATTTCCAGTGTTACAATGCAAATGTCCAATAAATGCTTTGCACTTTAGAATTCCAAAACGTTGCATGAGGTGTATTGGCTTTCGGCAAAGTATTCCAATATGTGCGCTTGCGCATTTATTATCTGCTATACATATTTCCATTTAAAGTAAGATTCATTTTGATTCGTCGGCAGACACAGTTCAGATTTCGTCACACAACTGTGGGCGTGGTTTACCGCAGCTGGGTTCAAATTTGCGCGCACGGGTTCAAAGCTTCCAGTATCGTCAGTCACATCATAACGGCCAATGTCTCGGAAACGTCCCATCGCTAGCGCTAAGCGCACACGCACTGCGCGGACCTTTGATGAGGTACTTTGGGCCACGAGTGCTTAAGTATACGGAGGGCTGAACATGTGTTGATTACAACTGGAGATGATCGGTTCGTTCGGGCTTGTATCCCGTTTGGGCAAAAAGCGAACAAGACCTATTATCTTCTGCTTTGATTGATGTACTGGTAGTAAAGCGTTAGACCATTTATTTTGTGATGTGGGATAGCTTTCACTGAAATATGCGATTAAACTACGTCTGTTCTATTCATGTTCATGATAACTGCGAATTAGGATAAGCAGTCACTTTGAAAATCACAAAAATGACGCTCGTGCCGTAATTTGGATCGCAACTGAAATGCATAACTTAAAGTTGGTCAGTAGTATGGTGCGTTATATCCTTATCTATAAACAGATTTCTGTCATGGAAATCACTTTCAGAATTCTGTTGAGGGAAATATTCAAAGCAGTGTTACAGATTATTGCTGGATTAAGTACTGAAATACTATTATAAAACTAAGAACCTAGAGTAAGAAGCTGAAGCATCCTGCTTGTTTTGGTGTATCTTTCAGTGGGTTAAGACCTTAGGTTGATAGTTGGAATGTCACTAGAATCAGAAAACTTTATTGATCCCGGAGGAAAGTGCTTATGCAGACTGCCACAACACAAAGACACAAGAACAATATAAAATAAAATAGTCTAGATAAAATCTAAATAGAAATCTGTAGAAAGAAAACAACCACAATATGAATAGACTATGCTACATACAGTAATGCTTAGTATAATATCTATCTATGTCACACAGCTGGATGGAAGATTATTGACATAAGTGGTAGTTTGGAATAAGTCATTGCGCTTTAGAAAATCAGTAGCAGTCTGGTGCCGTCATTGGACCCTGTCCTTCTGCCCATTCAGAAACCTGCATGTGACTACATGCACATTAGTGTCATTCTCTAATGTTTCCCATTTCATTTTCTGCAGGTACCGAAGAAATCAAAGGTGGTGCTGCTGTCTTGTGGGTCTTTCAACCCAGTGACAAATATGCACCTGCGCATGTTTGAACTGGCAAGAGATCACCTGGAGGACACGGGTACTGCTAGCCTTCATACACGGCACACTGGCCTGTCATAGGCTGCTGACAAAATGCATGTGCCGGCCCGGTTTCATGTAAAAAGTTGCCATTTTTAATGGGAACATTAAGTATGACATACCCAGCCTCTTTACTGGTTCATAGCGCTGTATTAACTTTTAGCTCATCGAAGTTTAAATGTGAAACTTACTTTGTTAAAAAGCATGAACCGCACTCAACATAGGACACCTGTGCTGTGCTTGGCTTCCACAGGACGGTATGAAGTGGTGAAGGGGATCCTGTCACCAGTGGGCGATGGCTACAAGAAGATAGGCCTGATCGAGGCCAGCCATCGGGTGGAAATGGCCAAGCTGGCGGTAGAGAGCTCCAGCTGGATTGAGGTGGACAGCTGGGAGAGCAGGCAGGCCGACTGGCAAGAGACAGTCAAAGTGCTACGGTGAGCTCGCCCTAAGGGTGAAAGAAGGACCCCAACTTTCAGCTATGAGTCTTTTCCTTTGACCGCTACACCCACTGTTGGCTGAACTAATCTTTAACATCTGCTCCCAGGCATCAACAACAGGAACTGCTCTCCCAGGAACCGGACACTGATGTGGTAGGCACTGCAAAACCTGGCAGGAAAAGAAAACGCATGGATGCCAGCAGTGCCACCAAGAGGAGGAAGCTCGAAGAGCCTGATATTGCACCTAAAAAAACAGGTAATAATTGGAGCTTCCCCTTACACAGTCCCTTTGCCTTCTTACTGCATTATGCCGCTCCCCTCGATGGTGTTGAAATTATCGGAACACTTGAATAGACATACAACATCCATCCATCCTTCTATCCATCTTCTACCCACTTATCCTGGCCTGGGACTGGTATCCCATCCTGGATATGCTCTTCTTTGCACCCTCTGCTGCCTGAAATTGGTCCCCCCACCCATACCATGACTTTAGGGTGGGGATTAATGGTTTGCAAAGATGGAATGTGGATTCTTGTTTGCTTTTCCTGCCCATAAATGTAGTAGCTGGGTGTGAATCTTCATTCTTTTGCTGTCACACTCAGTTCAGTAACCTGATTTCCCCCTGGGGATCTGTGAACTGCATCATTTAATACTGATGTTTCCGCTGCCTCCTCAGGTGAGCCGCGCGTGATGCTACTCTGCGGTGCTGATGTGCTGGAATCATTCGGTGTGCCGGGGCTGTGGAAGCCTCAGCACATCGAGGAGATTGCCAGCACATTTGGACTGGTGTGCATCACCCGCGGCGGATCGGATGCGGAAGCCTTCATACAGGGCTCCGACCTCCTCTTGCCACACCGCAGCAACATCCACGTGGTGCAGGAGTGGGTGGCCAACGATGTGTCGGCCACTCGCATCCGCCACGGGCTGCGGTGTGGCCACAGTGTCCGCTACCTTCTGCCCGACCCGGTGCTCGGCTACATTCAGGAGCGGCAGCTGTACAATGCGGAGAGTGAGCAGAGGAACGAAGGGGTTGTGCTGGCTCCTCTCCAGAAATGTGCAAGAACGCAGGAGTAAGCACAACCCCCCTCTGCCACTCTGCCCTCCTGTAGCCTCGTCAACTTGCCATTTCCATCTTCCCATTGGTTTGGAATCCCCTTAATGCATCACCAAGAGGAGGAAGCTTGAGGAGGCAGAGATTGCACCCAAGGGGCCACCTCAAAAAACAGGTATCAATCAAAACTTCCCCTTGCACAGTCCCCTTGTTTCCTTCTATCCATCTTCAGCCCACTTATCCTGGCCTGGGACTGGTATCCCATCCTGGATATGCTCCTCTTTGCACCCTCTGCTGCCTGAAATAGGACCCCCCCCCCCCCACCGATACCATGACTTTACGGTGGGGATTAGTGGTTTGTAAAGATGGAATTTGGTGGACACCGGTGGTCAGAGATGCTGTCAAGCTGAAGAAGGAGTCCTATTGGGCCTTTCTGGCCTGTGGGACTCCGGAGGCAGCTGATGATTACCAGCGGGCCGAGCGGGACGCGGCTTCGGCGGTCGCTGTGGCAATAACTCGGCTATGGGAGGAGTTTGGCGAGGCCATGGAGAACGACTTCTGGACGGCTCCGAGGAGATTCTGGTCCGGCGGCTCAGGGCGGGAAAGCGGTGCAGCATCAACACTGTTTATGGTGGGGATGGGGGTGCTGCTGACTTCAGCTGGGAGAGGGAAGTCTGGGTTTCCCTGCTTAGACTGCTGCTCCCGCGACCCGACCTGGAAAAGCGGTAGATGATGGATAGATGGATCTGTAAACTGCATCCTTTAATGCTGATGATTCTGCTGCCTCCCCAGACGAGCCGCGGTTGACGCTGCTGTTTGACGCTGACGTGCTGGACTCTTTCGGGGAGCCTGGGCTGTGGAAGCCCCAGGACACCGTGGAGATCATCAGCAGCTACAGACTGGTGGCTCCGACCTCCTCTGGCCACACTGCCGCAACGTCCACATGTTGTGCGAGTGGGTGACTGACAACGTGTCCGGTACCTGCTGCTCGACTCGGTGCTGAGCTACACCCAGGATCGGCGGCTCTACACTGCTGAGAGTGAGCAGAGGAATGCTGGCATTGTATTGGCTTCTCTGCAGAAACACGCGGGGAACCTAACTGACTTGAACAAATGTCCCCAGTCAGTAGATGTTGAATGCATTCTAAGTAAATAAAGGCTTTAATAGTCAAGTTTAAAGAATAAAGATTGTCTTTTCATTTTTTCAAGAAGTAAATAAGTGACAGAATTCATTTGTAGGCTTTATCTACAAAAGCTTCTTAACCATTCTCTAATTTTCATCACATGCCTTCTTCAAATTTCCTGTTAGTTTATTTTGTGATATGGCATATCTTTCAATGATGAAATATGATTAAAATCATAAAATTAGCCTCGTCATCTTGCCATTTCTATATTCCCATTTGGGAAGGGGAGGCAGCGTGTCGTTCAGTGGGCTAATCCTGTGTGCCTATAATCACAAGGTCACCGGTTCAAACCCAGCCTCAGCATGTCTGTGGGTCCTTGAGCTAGGCCCTTAACCCCCAGCTCCCCGGGTGCCGCTACAGGTGGCTGCCCTTCGCAGACAACTTACTAGATCTTGTGGAAGAAATTTCTCGAAGTCCGATGCTTAAGTGTTTGACAGAATTTTATTATTCGATGAGCTCAAAGGGAACAGACTCCCAGCAATCATGCGTCTCGTGTTCTGCTCCCCGAGCAACAAATGCATACATCTTTTATGGCCTAAAATGCGGCAGTCATCTGACAAATCAAGGACAAGTCGGATATCTGGACGTTCCAGTTACGTCTGCCTTTCAAGGTCCAGGCAGCAAAAGGAAAGCTAGACCATTTGGAGGTACCAGTTCCTTCTACTTTTTCAAGGTCCACCTATCAGCTTAGAACAAGTCTATCTATTTGGGACTTTTCCTTTTGCTATATCATTCTAGGACTCGTTGTTCTCTTTTTCTACATTTGATATTATCCAATACCATGCATGCATTTTATAATACCTTCTGCAACAGCTTACTTCTCAGGTCATGCCTTTGCTTTGACCTGGACCTCTTGCTGAACAAGCAATATATGGCAAACATGTTAATTCCTCTATAGAAAATAGAAATTTCTTACTTAAGTAGATTTGCATTATTGTTTGATACGTTCAATTAATGACAAGTAAATTACATTGTTTCAACCACTATGTGTAAATCAACAACACATTATAAACTCAATTGTTAACTACTGATTAGGTAATTCATTTTGCATAATCATCTATATTCCATTATTGATTACGGATTAGCATAATCAAGAATTTTATATCACAATCTACAAAGAGCAAGTCGAGGGAGGCATGAAGACAATTTCTCCACGGGGATCAATAAATTATCAATAATTATTATTTCTTGGGGATTCCCATATTGCTCTTAATAAAGACTGTTTTACAATCCTAAATGACTTGAGTATTGACTTGAACAACTGTCCCCAGTCAGTAGATGTTGAAGGCATTCTATGTATATAAAGGCTTTAATCAACAAGTTTACACACTATGTAATAAGTTTTATGTTGAGGCTTAAGTGCTTGGTGCTGGACCCTTGAAGTTGTTTGTAGACAGCAAGCTGATGGTTTTTTCACTGCTTAAATTATTATTTTTTTTCACTAGTGCATAAATTAAAATACAGGTATGTCAATATACACTTTATTGTCAAAAGTACTGGGACACACATGAACTTTTGTCATGGCATGACATCCCATTCTTAATACAAAGGCTTTAACATGGAGTTGACCCACCCTTTGCAGCTATAACAGCTTCACCCCTTCTGGAAAGGCTGTCCACAAGGTGTAGGAGTGTGTTTGTGGGAATTTTTGACCGCTCTTCCAGGAGAGCATTTGTGAGGTCAGGCACTCATGTTGGACGAGAAGGCCAGGCTCACAGTCTCTGCTCTAATTCATCCCAAAGGTGTTCTATCCGGTTGAGGTCAGGGCTCTGTGCAGGCCAGTGAAGTTCCTCCACACCAGACTTGCTCATCCACGTGCTTATGGACCTTGCTTTGTGCATTGGTGTACAGTCATGTAGGAAAAGGAAGGGGCCATCCCCAAACTGTTCCCACAACGTTGGGAGCATGAAATTGTACAAAATGGCTTTGAATGCTGCAGCATTAGGAGTTCCTTTCACTGGCACTAAGGAGCCAAGCCCAACCCTAGAAAAGCAACCTCACACCATAATACATATTTCCATTTAAAGTAATGTTCTTTTTGATTCGTCGGCAGACAAAGATAAGATTTCGTCACACAACTGTACATGCGTTCTAAAACTTCGTAGCTTCCAAGGTCACAGTCACATGGCAATTGGTGTCCATACGAGCTTCGAAAAAGTACTTAATGGGGGCGGTCCAAGCTTCGATGTCTCGGAAGCATCCCATTTCCAGTGTTACAATGCAAATGTCCAATAAATGCTTTGCACTTTAGAATTCCAAAACGTTGCATGAGGTGTATTGGCTTTCGGCAAAGTATTCCAATATGTGCGCTTGCGCATTTATTATCTGCTATACATATTTCCATTTAAAGTAAGATTCATTTTGATTCGTCGGCAGACACAGTTCAGATTTCGTCACACAACTGTGGGCGTGGTTTACCGCAGCTGGGTTCAAATTTGCGCGCACGGGTTCAAAGCTTCCAGTATCGTCAGTCACATCATAACGGCCAATGTCTCGGAAACGTCCCATCGCTAGCGCTAAGCGCACACGCACTGCGCGGACCTTTGATGAGGTACTTTGGGCCACGAGTGCTTAAGTATACGGAGGGCTGAACATGTGTTGATTACAACTGGAGATGATCGGTTCGTTCGGGCTTGTATCCCGTTTGGGCAAAAAGCGAACAAGACCTATTATCTTCTGCTTTGATTGATGTACTGGTAGTAAAGCGTTAGACCATTTATTTTGTGATGTGGGATAGCTTTCACTGAAATATGCGATTAAACTACGTCTGTTCTATTCATGTTCATGATAACTGCGAATTAGGATAAGCAGTCACTTTGAAAATCACAAAAATGACGCTCGTGCCGTAATTTGGATCGCAACTGAAATGCATAACTTAAAGTTGGTCAGTAGTATGGTGCGTTATATCCTTATCTATAAACAGATTTCTGTCATGGAAATCACTTTCAGAATTCTGTTGAGGGAAATATTCAAAGCAGTGTTACAGATTATTGCTGGATTAAGTACTGAAATACTATTATAAAACTAAGAACCTAGAGTAAGAAGCTGAAGCATCCTGCTTGTTTTGGTGTATCTTTCAGTGGGTTAAGACCTTAGGTTGATAGTTGGAATGTCACTAGAATCAGAAAACTTTATTGATCCCGGAGGAAAGTGCTTATGCAGACTGCCACAACACAAAGACACAAGAACAATATAAAATAAAATAGTCTAGATAAAATCTAAATAGAAATCTGTAGAAAGAAAACAACCACAATATGAATAGACTATGCTACATACAGTAATGCTTAGTATAATATCTATCTATGTCACACAGCTGGATGGAAGATTATTGACATAAGTGGTAGTTTGGAATAAGTCATTGCGCTTTGCTACTGATTTTCTAGTCTGGTGCCGTCATTGGACCCTGTCCTTCTGCCCATTCAGAAACCTGCATGTGACTACATGCACATTAGTGTCATTCTCTAATGTTTCCCATTTCATTTTCTGCAGGTACCGAAGAAATCAAAGGTGGTGCTGCTGTCTTGTGGGTCTTTCAACCCAGTGACAAATATGCACCTGCGCATGTTTGAACTGGCAAGAGATCACCTGGAGGACACGGGTACTGCTAGCCTTCATACACGGCACACTGGCCTGTCATAGGCTGCTGACAAAATGCATGTGCCGGCCCGGTTTCATGTAAAAAGTTGCCATTTTTAATGGGAACATTAAGTATGACATACCCAGCCTCTTTACTGGTTCATAGCGCTGTATTAACTTTTAGCTCATCGAAGTTTAAATGTGAAACTTACTTTGTTAAAAAGCATGAACCGCACTCAACATAGGACACCTGTGCTGTGCTTGGCTTCCACAGGACGGTATGAAGTGGTGAAGGGGATCCTGTCACCAGTGGGCGATGGCTACAAGAAGATAGGCCTGATCGAGGCCAGCCATCGGGTGGAAATGGCCAAGCTGGCGGTAGAGAGCTCCAGCTGGATTGAGGTGGACAGCTGGGAGAGCAGGCAGGCCGACTGGCAAGAGACAGTCAAAGTGCTACGGTGAGCTCGCCCTAAGGGTGAAAGAAGGACCCCAACTTTCAGCTATGAGTCTTTTCCTTTGACCGCTACACCCACTGTTGGCTGAACTAATCTTTAACATCTGCTCCCAGGCATCAACAACAGGAACTGCTCTCCCAGGAACCGGACACTGATGTGGTAGGCACTGCAAAACCTGGCAGGAAAAGAAAACGCATGGATGCCAGCAGTGCCACCAAGAGGAGGAAGCTCGAAGAGCCTGATATTGCACCTAAAAAAACAGGTAATAATTGGAGCTTCCCCTTACACAGTCCCTTTGCCTTCTTACTGCATTATGCCGCTCCCCTCGATGGTGTTGAAATTATCGGAACACTTGAATAGACATACAACATCCATCCATCCTTCTATCCATCTTCTACCCACTTATCCTGGCCTGGGACTGGTATCCCATCCTGGATATGCTCTTCTTTGCACCCTCTGCTGCCTGAAATTGGTCCCCCCACCCATACCATGACTTTAGGGTGGGGATTAATGGTTTGCAAAGATGGAATGTGGATTCTTGTTTGCTTTTCCTGCCCATAAATGTAGTAGCTGGGTGTGAATCTTCATTCTTTTGCTGTCACACTCAGTTCAGTAACCTGATTTCCCCCTGGGGATCTGTGAACTGCATCATTTAATACTGATGTTTCCGCTGCCTCCTCAGGTGAGCCGCGCGTGATGCTACTCTGCGGTGCTGATGTGCTGGAATCATTCGGTGTGCCGGGGCTGTGGAAGCCTCAGCACATCGAGGAGATTGCCAGCACATTTGGACTGGTGTGCATCACCCGCGGCGGATCGGATGCGGAAGCCTTCATACAGGGCTCCGACCTCCTCTTGCCACACCGCAGCAACATCCACGTGGTGCAGGAGTGGGTGGCCAACGATGTGTCGGCCACTCGCATCCGCCACGGGCTGCGGTGTGGCCACAGTGTCCGCTACCTTCTGCCCGACCCGGTGCTCGGCTACATTCAGGAGCGGCAGCTGTACAATGCGGAGAGTGAGCAGAGGAACGAAGGGGTTGTGCTGGCTCCTCTCCAGAAATGTGCAAGAACGCAGGAGTAAGCACAACCCCCCTCTGCCACTCTGCCCTCCTGTAGCCTCGTCAACTTGCCATTTCCATCTTCCCATTGGTTTGGAATCCCCTTAATGCATCACCAAGAGGAGGAAGCTTGAGGAGGCAGAGATTGCACCCAAGGGGCCACCTCAAAAAACAGGTATCAATCAAAACTTCCCCTTGCACAGTCCCCTTGTTTCCTTCTATCCATCTTCAGCCCACTTATCCTGGCCTGGGACTGGTATCCCATCCTGGATATGCTCCTCTTTGCACCCTCTGCTGCCTGAAATAGGACCCCCCCCCCCCCCACCGATACCATGACTTTACGGTGGGGATTAGTGGTTTGTAAAGATGGAATTTGGTGGACACCGGTGGTCAGAGATGCTGTCAAGCTGAAGAAGGAGTCCTATTGGGCCTTTCTGGCCTGTGGGACTCCGGAGGCAGCTGATGATTACCAGCGGGCCGAGCGGGACGCGGCTTCGGCGGTCGCTGTGGCAATAACTCGGCTATGGGAGGAGTTTGGCGAGGCCATGGAGAACGACTTCTGGACGGCTCCGAGGAGATTCTGGTCCGGCGGCTCAGGGCGGGAAAGCGGTGCAGCATCAACACTGTTTATGGTGGGGATGGGGGTGCTGCTGACTTCAGCTGGGAGAGGGAAGTCTGGGTTTCCCTGCTTAGACTGCTGCTCCCGCGACCCGACCTGGAAAAGCGGTAGATGATGGATAGATGGATCTGTAAACTGCATCCTTTAATGCTGATGATTCTGCTGCCTCCCCAGACGAGCCGCGGTTGACGCTGCTGTTTGACGCTGACGTGCTGGACTCTTTCGGGGAGCCTGGGCTGTGGAAGCCCCAGGACACCGTGGAGATCATCAGCAGCTACAGACTGGTGGCTCCGACCTCCTCTGGCCACACTGCCGCAACGTCCACATGTTGTGCGAGTGGGTGACTGACAACGTGTCCGGTACCTGCTGCTCGACTCGGTGCTGAGCTACACCCAGGATCGGCGGCTCTACACTGCTGAGAGTGAGCAGAGGAATGCTGGCATTGTATTGGCTTCTCTGCAGAAACACGCGGGGAACCTAACTGACTTGAACAAATGTCCCCAGTCAGTAGATGTTGAATGCATTCTAAGTAAATAAAGGCTTTAATAGTCAAGTTTAAAGAATAAAGATTGTCTTTTCATTTTTTCAAGAAGTAAATAAGTGACAGAATTCATTTGTAGGCTTTATCTACAAAAGCTTCTTAACCATTCTCTAATTTTCATCACATGCCTTCTTCAAATTTCCTGTTAGTTTATTTTGTGATATGGCATATCTTTCAATGATGAAATATGATTAAAATCATAAAATTAGCCTCGTCATCTTGCCATTTCTATATTCCCATTTGGGAAGGGGAGGCAGCGTGTCGTTCAGTGGGCTAATCCTGTGTGCCTATAATCACAAGGTCACCGGTTCAAACCCAGCCTCAGCATGTCTGTGGGTCCTTGAGCTAGGCCCTTAACCCCCAGCTCCCCGGGTGCCGCTACAGGTGGCTGCCCTTCGCAGACAACTTACTAGATCTTGTGGAAGAAATTTCTCGAAGTCCGATGCTTAAGTGTTTGACAGAATTTTATTATTCGATGAGCTCAAAGGGAACAGACTCCCAGCAATCATGCGTCTCGTGTTCTGCTCCCCGAGCAACAAATGCATACATCTTTTATGGCCTAAAATGCGGCAGTCATCTGACAAATCAAGGACAAGTCGGATATCTGGACGTTCCAGTTACGTCTGCCTTTCAAGGTCCAGGCAGCAAAAGGAAAGCTAGACCATTTGGAGGTACCAGTTCCTTCTACTTTTTCAAGGTCCACCTATCAGCTTAGAACAAGTCTATCTATTTGGGACTTTTCCTTTTGCTATATCATTCTAGGACTCGTTGTTCTCTTTTTCTACATTTGATATTATCCAATACCATGCATGCATTTTATAATACCTTCTGCAACAGCTTACTTCTCAGGTCATGCCTTTGCTTTGACCTGGACCTCTTGCTGAACAAGCAATATATGGCAAACATGTTAATTCCTCTATAGAAAATAGAAATTTCTTACTTAAGTAGATTTGCATTATTGTTTGATACGTTCAATTAATGACAAGTAAATTACATTGTTTCAACCACTATGTGTAAATCAACAACACATTATAAACTCAATTGTTAACTACTGATTAGGTAATTCATTTTGCATAATCATCTATATTCCATTATTGATTACGGATTAGCATAATCAAGAATTTTATATCACAATCTACAAAGAGCAAGTCGAGGGAGGCATGAAGACAATTTCTCCACGGGGATCAATAAATTATCAATAATTATTATTTCTTGGGGATTCCCATATTGCTCTTAATAAAGACTGTTTTACAATCCTAAATGACTTGAGTATTGACTTGAACAACTGTCCCCAGTCAGTAGATGTTGAAGGCATTCTATGTATATAAAGGCTTTAATCAACAAGTTTACACACTATGTAATAAGTTTTATGTTGAGGCTTAAGTGCTTGGTGCTGGACCCTTGAAGTTGTTTGTAGACAGCAAGCTGATGGTTTTTTCACTGCTTAAATTATTATTTTTTTTCACTAGTGCATAAATTAAAATACAGGTATGTCAATATACACTTTATTGTCAAAAGTACTGGGACACACATGAACTTTTGTCATGGCATGACATCCCATTCTTAATACAAAGGCTTTAACATGGAGTTGACCCACCCTTTGCAGCTATAACAGCTTCACCCCTTCTGGAAAGGCTGTCCACAAGGTGTAGGAGTGTGTTTGTGGGAATTTTTGACCGCTCTTCCAGGAGAGCATTTGTGAGGTCAGGCACTCATGTTGGACGAGAAGGCCAGGCTCACAGTCTCTGCTCTAATTCATCCCAAAGGTGTTCTATCCGGTTGAGGTCAGGGCTCTGTGCAGGCCAGTGAAGTTCCTCCACACCAGACTTGCTCATCCACGTGCTTATGGACCTTGCTTTGTGCATTGGTGTACAGTCATGTAGGAAAAGGAAGGGGCCATCCCCAAACTGTTCCCACAACGTTGGGAGCATGAAATTGTACAAAATGGCTTTGAATGCTGCAGCATTAGGAGTTCCTTTCACTGGCACTAAGGAGCCAAGCCCAACCCTAGAAAAGCAACCTCACACCATAATACATATTTCCATTTAAAGTAATGTTCTTTTTGATTCGTCGGCAGACAAAGATAAGATTTCGTCACACAACTGTACATGCGTTCTAAAACTTCGTAGCTTCCAAGGTCACAGTCACATGGCAATTGGTGTCCATACGAGCTTCGAAAAAGTACTTAATGGGGGCGGTCCAAGCTTCGATGTCTCGGAAGCATCCCATTTCCAGTGTTACAATGCAAATGTCCAATAAATGCTTTGCACTTTAGAATTCCAAAACGTTGCATGAGGTGTATTGGCTTTCGGCAAAGTATTCCAATATGTGCGCTTGCGCATTTATTATCTGCTATACATATTTCCATTTAAAGTAAGATTCATTTTGATTCGTCGGCAGACACAGTTCAGATTTCGTCACACAACTGTGGGCGTGGTTTACCGCAGCTGGGTTCAAATTTGCGCGCACGGGTTCAAAGCTTCCAGTATCGTCAGTCACATCATAACGGCCAATGTCTCGGAAACGTCCCATCGCTAGCGCTAAGCGCACACGCACTGCGCGGACCTTTGATGAGGTACTTTGGGCCACGAGTGCTTAAGTATACGGAGGGCTGAACATGTGTTGATTACAACTGGAGATGATCGGTTCGTTCGGGCTTGTATCCCGTTTGGGCAAAAAGCGAACAAGACCTATTATCTTCTGCTTTGATTGATGTACTGGTAGTAAAGCGTTAGACCATTTATTTTGTGATGTGGGATAGCTTTCACTGAAATATGCGATTAAACTACGTCTGTTCTATTCATGTTCATGATAACTGCGAATTAGGATAAGCAGTCACTTTGAAAATCACAAAAATGACGCTCGTGCCGTAATTTGGATCGCAACTGAAATGCATAACTTAAAGTTGGTCAGTAGTATGGTGCGTTATATCCTTATCTATAAACAGATTTCTGTCATGGAAATCACTTTCAGAATTCTGTTGAGGGAAATATTCAAAGCAGTGTTACAGATTATTGCTGGATTAAGTACTGAAATACTATTATAAAACTAAGAACCTAGAGTAAGAAGCTGAAGCATCCTGCTTGTTTTGGTGTATCTTTCAGTGGGTTAAGACCTTAGGTTGATAGTTGGAATGTCACTAGAATCAGAAAACTTTATTGATCCCGGAGGAAAGTGCTTATGCAGACTGCCACAACACAAAGACACAAGAACAATATAAAATAAAATAGTCTAGATAAAATCTAAATAGAAATCTGTAGAAAGAAAACAACCACAATATGAATAGACTATGCTACATACAGTAATGCTTAGTATAATATCTATCTATGTCACACAGCTGGATGGAAGATTATTGACATAAGTGGTAGTTTGGAATAAGTCATTGCGCTTTGCTACTGATTTTCTAGTCTGGTGCCGTCATTGGACCCTGTCCTTCTGCCCATTCAGAAACCTGCATGTGACTACATGCACATTAGTGTCATTCTCTAATGTTTCCCATTTCATTTTCTGCAGGTACCGAAGAAATCAAAGGTGGTGCTGCTGTCTTGTGGGTCTTTCAACCCAGTGACAAATATGCACCTGCGCATGTTTGAACTGGCAAGAGATCACCTGGAGGACACGGGTACTGCTAGCCTTCATACACGGCACACTGGCCTGTCATAGGCTGCTGACAAAATGCATGTGCCGGCCCGGTTTCATGTAAAAAGTTGCCATTTTTAATGGGAACATTAAGTATGACATACCCAGCCTCTTTACTGGTTCATAGCGCTGTATTAACTTTTAGCTCATCGAAGTTTAAATGTGAAACTTACTTTGTTAAAAAGCATGAACCGCACTCAACATAGGACACCTGTGCTGTGCTTGGCTTCCACAGGACGGTATGAAGTGGTGAAGGGGATCCTGTCACCAGTGGGCGATGGCTACAAGAAGATAGGCCTGATCGAGGCCAGCCATCGGGTGGAAATGGCCAAGCTGGCGGTAGAGAGCTCCAGCTGGATTGAGGTGGACAGCTGGGAGAGCAGGCAGGCCGACTGGCAAGAGACAGTCAAAGTGCTACGGTGAGCTCGCCCTAAGGGTGAAAGAAGGACCCCAACTTTCAGCTATGAGTCTTTTCCTTTGACCGCTACACCCACTGTTGGCTGAACTAATCTTTAACATCTGCTCCCAGGCATCAACAACAGGAACTGCTCTCCCAGGAACCGGACACTGATGTGGTAGGCACTGCAAAACCTGGCAGGAAAAGAAAACGCATGGATGCCAGCAGTGCCACCAAGAGGAGGAAGCTCGAAGAGCCTGATATTGCACCTAAAAAAACAGGTAATAATTGGAGCTTCCCCTTACACAGTCCCTTTGCCTTCTTACTGCATTATGCCGCTCCCCTCGATGGTGTTGAAATTATCGGAACACTTGAATAGACATACAACATCCATCCATCCTTCTATCCATCTTCTACCCACTTATCCTGGCCTGGGACTGGTATCCCATCCTGGATATGCTCTTCTTTGCACCCTCTGCTGCCTGAAATTGGTCCCCCCACCCATACCATGACTTTAGGGTGGGGATTAATGGTTTGCAAAGATGGAATGTGGATTCTTGTTTGCTTTTCCTGCCCATAAATGTAGTAGCTGGGTGTGAATCTTCATTCTTTTGCTGTCACACTCAGTTCAGTAACCTGATTTCCCCCTGGGGATCTGTGAACTGCATCATTTAATACTGATGTTTCCGCTGCCTCCTCAGGTGAGCCGCGCGTGATGCTACTCTGCGGTGCTGATGTGCTGGAATCATTCGGTGTGCCGGGGCTGTGGAAGCCTCAGCACATCGAGGAGATTGCCAGCACATTTGGACTGGTGTGCATCACCCGCGGCGGATCGGATGCGGAAGCCTTCATACAGGGCTCCGACCTCCTCTTGCCACACCGCAGCAACATCCACGTGGTGCAGGAGTGGGTGGCCAACGATGTGTCGGCCACTCGCATCCGCCACGGGCTGCGGTGTGGCCACAGTGTCCGCTACCTTCTGCCCGACCCGGTGCTCGGCTACATTCAGGAGCGGCAGCTGTACAATGCGGAGAGTGAGCAGAGGAACGAAGGGGTTGTGCTGGCTCCTCTCCAGAAATGTGCAAGAACGCAGGAGTAAGCACAACCCCCCTCTGCCACTCTGCCCTCCTGTAGCCTCGTCAACTTGCCATTTCCATCTTCCCATTGGTTTGGAATCCCCTTAATGCATCACCAAGAGGAGGAAGCTTGAGGAGGCAGAGATTGCACCCAAGGGGCCACCTCAAAAAACAGGTATCAATCAAAACTTCCCCTTGCACAGTCCCCTTGTTTCCTTCTATCCATCTTCAGCCCACTTATCCTGGCCTGGGACTGGTATCCCATCCTGGATATGCTCCTCTTTGCACCCTCTGCTGCCTGAAATAGGACCCCCCCCCCCCCCACCGATACCATGACTTTACGGTGGGGATTAGTGGTTTGTAAAGATGGAATTTGGTGGACACCGGTGGTCAGAGATGCTGTCAAGCTGAAGAAGGAGTCCTATTGGGCCTTTCTGGCCTGTGGGACTCCGGAGGCAGCTGATGATTACCAGCGGGCCGAGCGGGACGCGGCTTCGGCGGTCGCTGTGGCAATAACTCGGCTATGGGAGGAGTTTGGCGAGGCCATGGAGAACGACTTCTGGACGGCTCCGAGGAGATTCTGGTCCGGCGGCTCAGGGCGGGAAAGCGGTGCAGCATCAACACTGTTTATGGTGGGGATGGGGGTGCTGCTGACTTCAGCTGGGAGAGGGAAGTCTGGGTTTCCCTGCTTAGACTGCTGCTCCCGCGACCCGACCTGGAAAAGCGGTAGATGATGGATAGATGGATCTGTAAACTGCATCCTTTAATGCTGATGATTCTGCTGCCTCCCCAGACGAGCCGCGGTTGACGCTGCTGTTTGACGCTGACGTGCTGGACTCTTTCGGGGAGCCTGGGCTGTGGAAGCCCCAGGACACCGTGGAGATCATCAGCAGCTACAGACTGGTGGCTCCGACCTCCTCTGGCCACACTGCCGCAACGTCCACATGTTGTGCGAGTGGGTGACTGACAACGTGTCCGGTACCTGCTGCTCGACTCGGTGCTGAGCTACACCCAGGATCGGCGGCTCTACACTGCTGAGAGTGAGCAGAGGAATGCTGGCATTGTATTGGCTTCTCTGCAGAAACACGCGGGGAACCTAACTGACTTGAACAAATGTCCCCAGTCAGTAGATGTTGAATGCATTCTAAGTAAATAAAGGCTTTAATCGTCAAGTTTAAAGAATAAAGATTGTCTTTTCATTTTTTCAAGAAGTAAATAAGTGACAGAATTCATTTGTAGGCTTTATCTACAAAAGCTTCTTAACCATTCTCTAATTTTCATCACATGCCTTCTTCAAATTTCCTGTTAGTTTATTTTGTGATATGGCATATCTTTCAATGATGAAATATGATTAAAATCATAAAATTAGCCTCGTCATCTTGCCATTTCTATATTCCCATTTGGGAAGGGGAGGCAGCGTGTCGTTCAGTGGGCTAATCCTGTGTGCCTATAATCACAAGGTCACCGGTTCAAACCCAGCCTCAGCATGTCTGTGGGTCCTTGAGCTAGGCCCTTAACCCCCAGCTCCCCGGGTGCCGCTACAGGTGGCTGCCCTTCGCAGACAACTTACTAGATCTTGTGGAAGAAATTTCTCGAAGTCCGATGCTTAAGTGTTTGACAGAATTTTATTATTCGATGAGCTCAAAGGGAACAGACTCCCAGCAATCATGCGTCTCGTGTTCTGCTCCCCGAGCAACAAATGCATACATCTTTTATGGCCTAAAATGCGGCAGTCATCTGACAAATCAAGGACAAGTCGGATATCTGGACGTTCCAGTTACGTCTGCCTTTCAAGGTCCAGGCAGCAAAAGGAAAGCTAGACCATTTGGAGGTACCAGTTCCTTCTACTTTTTCAAGGTCCACCTATCAGCTTAGAACAAGTCTATCTATTTGGGACTTTTCCTTTTGCTATATCATTCTAGGACTCGTTGTTCTCTTTTTCTACATTTGATATTATCCAATACCATGCATGCATTTTATAATACCTTCTGCAACAGCTTACTTCTCAGGTCATGCCTTTGCTTTGACCTGGACCTCTTGCTGAACAAGCAATATATGGCAAACATGTTAATTCCTCTATAGAAAATAGAAATTTCTTACTTAAGTAGATTTGCATTATTGTTTGATACGTTCAATTAATGACAAGTAAATTACATTGTTTCAACCACTATGTGTAAATCAACAACACATTATAAACTCAATTGTTAACTACTGATTAGGTAATTCATTTTGCATAATCATCTATATTCCATTATTGATTACGGATTAGCATAATCAAGAATTTTATATCACAATCTACAAAGAGCAAGTCGAGGGAGGCATGAAGACAATTTCTCCACGGGGATCAATAAATTATCAATAATTATTATTTCTTGGGGATTCCCATATTGCTCTTAATAAAGACTGTTTTACAATCCTAAATGACTTGAGTATTGACTTGAACAACTGTCCCCAGTCAGTAGATGTTGAAGGCATTCTATGTATATAAAGGCTTTAATCAACAAGTTTACACACTATGTAATAAGTTTTATGTTGAGGCTTAAGTGCTTGGTGCTGGACCCTTGAAGTTGTTTGTAGACAGCAAGCTGATGGTTTTTTCACTGCTTAAATTATTATTTTTTTTCACTAGTGCATAAATTAAAATACAGGTATGTCAATATACACTTTATTGTCAAAAGTACTGGGACACACATGAACTTTTGTCATGGCATGACATCCCATTCTTAATACAAAGGCTTTAACATGGAGTTGACCCACCCTTTGCAGCTATAACAGCTTCACCCCTTCTGGAAAGGCTGTCCACAAGGTGTAGGAGTGTGTTTGTGGGAATTTTTGACCGCTCTTCCAGGAGAGCATTTGTGAGGTCAGGCACTCATGTTGGACGAGAAGGCCAGGCTCACAGTCTCTGCTCTAATTCATCCCAAAGGTGTTCTATCCGGTTGAGGTCAGGGCTCTGTGCAGGCCAGTGAAGTTCCTCCACACCAGACTTGCTCATCCACGTGCTTATGGACCTTGCTTTGTGCATTGGTGTACAGTCATGTAGGAAAAGGAAGGGGCCATCCCCAAACTGTTCCCACAACGTTGGGAGCATGAAATTGTACAAAATGGCTTTGAATGCTGCAGCATTAGGAGTTCCTTTCACTGGCACTAAGGAGCCAAGCCCAACCCTAGAAAAGCAACCTCACACCATAATACATATTTCCATTTAAAGTAATGTTCTTTTTGATTCGTCGGCAGACAAAGATAAGATTTCGTCACACAACTGTACATGCGTTCTAAAACTTCGTAGCTTCCAAGGTCACAGTCACATGGCAATTGGTGTCCATACGAGCTTCGAAAAAGTACTTAATGGGGGCGGTCCAAGCTTCGATGTCTCGGAAGCATCCCATTTCCAGTGTTACAATGCAAATGTCCAATAAATGCTTTGCACTTTAGAATTCCAAAACGTTGCATGAGGTGTATTGGCTTTCGGCAAAGTATTCCAATATGTGCGCTTGCGCATTTATTATCTGCTATACATATTTCCATTTAAAGTAAGATTCATTTTGATTCGTCGGCAGACACAGTTCAGATTTCGTCACACAACTGTGGGCGTGGTTTACCGCAGCTGGGTTCAAATTTGCGCGCACGGGTTCAAAGCTTCCAGTATCGTCAGTCACATCATAACGGCCAATGTCTCGGAAACGTCCCATCGCTAGCGCTAAGCGCACACGCACTGCGCGGACCTTTGATGAGGTACTTTGGGCCACGAGTGCTTAAGTATACGGAGGGCTGAACATGTGTTGATTACAACTGGAGATGATCGGTTCGTTCGGGCTTGTATCCCGTTTGGGCAAAAAGCGAACAAGACCTATTATCTTCTGCTTTGATTGATGTACTGGTAGTAAAGCGTTAGACCATTTATTTTGTGATGTGGGATAGCTTTCACTGAAATATGCGATTAAACTACGTCTGTTCTATTCATGTTCATGATAACTGCGAATTAGGATAAGCAGTCACTTTGAAAATCACAAAAATGACGCTCGTGCCGTAATTTGGATCGCAACTGAAATGCATAACTTAAAGTTGGTCAGTAGTATGGTGCGTTATATCCTTATCTATAAACAGATTTCTGTCATGGAAATCACTTTCAGAATTCTGTTGAGGGAAATATTCAAAGCAGTGTTACAGATTATTGCTGGATTAAGTACTGAAATACTATTATAAAACTAAGAACCTAGAGTAAGAAGCTGAAGCATCCTGCTTGTTTTGGTGTATCTTTCAGTGGGTTAAGACCTTAGGTTGATAGTTGGAATGTCACTAGAATCAGAAAACTTTATTGATCCCGGAGGAAAGTGCTTATGCAGACTGCCACAACACAAAGACACAAGAACAATATAAAATAAAATAGTCTAGATAAAATCTAAATAGAAATCTGTAGAAAGAAAACAACCACAATATGAATAGACTATGCTACATACAGTAATGCTTAGTATAATATCTATCTATGTCACACAGCTGGATGGAAGATTATTGACATAAGTGGTAGTTTGGAATAAGTCATTGCGCTTTAGAAAATCAGTAGCAGTCTGGTGCCGTCATTGGACCCTGTCCTTCTGCCCATTCAGAAACCTGCATGTGACTACATGCACATTAGTGTCATTCTCTAATGTTTCCCATTTCATTTTCTGCAGGTACCGAAGAAATCAAAGGTGGTGCTGCTGTCTTGTGGGTCTTTCAACCCAGTGACAAATATGCACCTGCGCATGTTTGAACTGGCAAGAGATCACCTGGAGGACACGGGTACTGCTAGCCTTCATACACGGCACACTGGCCTGTCATAGGCTGCTGACAAAATGCATGTGCCGGCCCGGTTTCATGTAAAAAGTTGCCATTTTTAATGGGAACATTAAGTATGACATACCCAGCCTCTTTACTGGTTCATAGCGCCGTATTAACTTTTAGCTCATCGAAGTTTAAATGTGAAACTTACTTTGTTAAAAAGCATGAACCGCACTCAACATAGGACACCTGTGCTGTGCTTGGCTTCCACAGGACGGTATGAAGTGGTGAAGGGGATCCTGTCACCAGTGGGCGATGGCTACAAGAAGATAGGCCTGATCGAGGCCAGCCATCGGGTGGAAATGGCCAAGCTGGCGGTAGAGAGCTCCAGCTGGATTGAGGTGGACAGCTGGGAGAGCAGGCAGGCCGACTGGCAAGAGACAGTCAAAGTGCTACGGTGAGCTCGCCCTAAGGGTGAAAGAAGGACCCCAACTTTCAGCTATGAGTCTTTTCCTTTGACCGCTACACCCACTGTTGGCTGAACTAATCTTTAACATCTGCTCCCAGGCATCAACAACAGGAACTGCTCTCCCAGGAACCGGACACTGATGTGGTAGGCACTGCAAAACCTGGCAGGAAAAGAAAACGCATGGATGCCAGCAGTGCCACCAAGAGGAGGAAGCTCGAAGAGCCTGATATTGCACCTAAAAAAACAGGTAATAATTGGAGCTTCCCCTTACACAGTCCCTTTGCCTTCTTACTGCATTATGCCGCTCCCCTCGATGGTGTTGAAATTATCGGAACACTTGAATAGACATACAACATCCATCCATCCTTCTATCCATCTTCTACCCACTTATCCTGGCCTGGGACTGGTATCCCATCCTGGATATGCTCTTCTTTGCACCCTCTGCTGCCTGAAATTGGTCCCCCCACCCATACCATGACTTTAGGGTGGGGATTAATGGTTTGCAAAGATGGAATGTGGATTCTTGTTTGCTTTTCCTGCCCATAAATGTAGTAGCTGGGTGTGAATCTTCATTCTTTTGCTGTCACACTCAGTTCAGTAACCTGATTTCCCCCTGGGGATCTGTGAACTGCATCATTTAATACTGATGTTTCCGCTGCCTCCTCAGGTGAGCCGCGCGTGATGCTACTCTGCGGTGCTGATGTGCTGGAATCATTCGGTGTGCCGGGGCTGTGGAAGCCTCAGCACATCGAGGAGATTGCCAGCACATTTGGACTGGTGTGCATCACCCGCGGCGGATCGGATGCGGAAGCCTTCATACAGGGCTCCGACCTCCTCTTGCCACACCGCAGCAACATCCACGTGGTGCAGGAGTGGGTGGCCAACGATGTGTCGGCCACTCGCATCCGCCACGGGCTGCGGTGTGGCCACAGTGTCCGCTACCTTCTGCCCGACCCGGTGCTCGGCTACATTCAGGAGCGGCAGCTGTACAATGCGGAGAGTGAGCAGAGGAACGAAGGGGTTGTGCTGGCTCCTCTCCAGAAATGTGCAAGAACGCAGGAGTAAGCACAACCCCCCTCTGCCACTCTGCCCTCCTGTAGCCTCGTCAACTTGCCATTTCCATCTTCCCATTGGTTTGGAATCCCCTTAATGCATCACCAAGAGGAGGAAGCTTGAGGAGGCAGAGATTGCACCCAAGGGGCCACCTCAAAAAACAGGTATCAATCAAAACTTCCCCTTGCACAGTCCCCTTGTTTCCTTCTATCCATCTTCAGCCCACTTATCCTGGCCTGGGACTGGTATCCCATCCTGGATATGCTCCTCTTTGCACCCTCTGCTGCCTGAAATAGGACCCCCCCCCCCCCACCGATACCATGACTTTACGGTGGGGATTAGTGGTTTGTAAAGATGGAATTTGGTGGACACCGGTGGTCAGAGATGCTGTCAAGCTGAAGAAGGAGTCCTATTGGGCCTTTCTGGCCTGTGGGACTCCGGAGGCAGCTGATGATTACCAGCGGGCCGAGCGGGACGCGGCTTCGGCGGTCGCTGTGGCAATAACTCGGCTATGGGAGGAGTTTGGCGAGGCCATGGAGAACGACTTCTGGACGGCTCCGAGGAGATTCTGGTCCGGCGGCTCAGGGCGGGAAAGCGGTGCAGCATCAACACTGTTTATGGTGGGGATGGGGGTGCTGCTGACTTCAGCTGGGAGAGGGAAGTCTGGGTTTCCCTGCTTAGACTGCTGCTCCCGCGACCCGACCTGGAAAAGCGGTAGATGATGGATAGATGGATCTGTAAACTGCATCCTTTAATGCTGATGATTCTGCTGCCTCCCCAGACGAGCCGCGGTTGACGCTGCTGTTTGACGCTGACGTGCTGGACTCTTTCGGGGAGCCTGGGCTGTGGAAGCCCCAGGACACCGTGGAGATCATCAGCAGCTACAGACTGGTGGCTCCGACCTCCTCTGGCCACACTGCCGCAACGTCCACATGTTGTGCGAGTGGGTGACTGACAACGTGTCCGGTACCTGCTGCTCGACTCGGTGCTGAGCTACACCCAGGATCGGCGGCTCTACACTGCTGAGAGTGAGCAGAGGAATGCTGGCATTGTATTGGCTTCTCTGCAGAAACACGCGGGGAACCTAACTGACTTGAACAAATGTCCCCAGTCAGTAGATGTTGAATGCATTCTAAGTAAATAAAGGCTTTAATCGTCAAGTTTAAAGAATAAAGATTGTCTTTTCATTTTTTCAAGAAGTAAATAAGTGACAGAATTCATTTGTAGGCTTTATCTACAAAAGCTTCTTAACCATTCTCTAATTTTCATCACATGCCTTCTTCAAATTTCCTGTTAGTTTATTTTGTGATATGGCATATCTTTCAATGATGAAATATGATTAAAATCATAAAATTAGCCTCGTCATCTTGCCATTTCTATATTCCCATTTGGGAAGGGGAGGCAGCGTGTCGTTCAGTGGGCTAATCCTGTGTGCCTATAATCACAAGGTCACCGGTTCAAACCCAGCCTCAGCATGTCTGTGGGTCCTTGAGCTAGGCCCTTAACCCCCAGCTCCCCGGGTGCCGCTACAGGTGGCTGCCCTTCGCAGACAACTTACTAGATCTTGTGGAAGAAATTTCTCGAAGTCCGATGCTTAAGTGTTTGACAGAATTTTATTATTCGATGAGCTCAAAGGGAACAGACTCCCAGCAATCATGCGTCTCGTGTTCTGCTCCCCGAGCAACAAATGCATACATCTTTTATGGCCTAAAATGCGGCAGTCATCTGACAAATCAAGGACAAGTCGGATATCTGGACGTTCCAGTTACGTCTGCCTTTCAAGGTCCAGGCAGCAAAAGGAAAGCTAGACCATTTGGAGGTACCAGTTCCTTCTACTTTTTCAAGGTCCACCTATCAGCTTAGAACAAGTCTATCTATTTGGGACTTTTCCTTTTGCTATATCATTCTAGGACTCGTTGTTCTCTTTTTCTACATTTGATATTATCCAATACCATGCATGCATTTTATAATACCTTCTGCAACAGCTTACTTCTCAGGTCATGCCTTTGCTTTGACCTGGACCTCTTGCTGAACAAGCAATATATGGCAAACATGTTAATTCCTCTATAGAAAATAGAAATTTCTTACTTAAGTAGATTTGCATTATTGTTTGATACGTTCAATTAATGACAAGTAAATTACATTGTTTCAACCACTATGTGTAAATCAACAACACATTATAAACTCAATTGTTAACTACTGATTAGGTAATTCATTTTGCATAATCATCTATATTCCATTATTGATTACGGATTAGCATAATCAAGAATTTTATATCACAATCTACAAAGAGCAAGTCGAGGGAGGCATGAAGACAATTTCTCCACGGGGATCAATAAATTATCAATAATTATTATTTCTTGGGGATTCCCATATTGCTCTTAATAAAGACTGTTTTACAATCCTAAATGACTTGAGTATTGACTTGAACAACTGTCCCCAGTCAGTAGATGTTGAAGGCATTCTATGTATATAAAGGCTTTAATCAACAAGTTTACACACTATGTAATAAGTTTTATGTTGAGGCTTAAGTGCTTGGTGCTGGACCCTTGAAGTTGTTTGTAGACAGCAAGCTGATGGTTTTTTCACTGCTTAAATTATTATTTTTTTTCACTAGTGCATAAATTAAAATACAGGTATGTCAATATACACTTTATTGTCAAAAGTACTGGGACACACATGAACTTTTGTCATGGCATGACATCCCATTCTTAATACAAAGGCTTTAACATGGAGTTGACCCACCCTTTGCAGCTATAACAGCTTCACCCCTTCTGGAAAGGCTGTCCACAAGGTGTAGGAGTGTGTTTGTGGGAATTTTTGACCGCTCTTCCAGGAGAGCATTTGTGAGGTCAGGCACTCATGTTGGACGAGAAGGCCAGGCTCACAGTCTCTGCTCTAATTCATCCCAAAGGTGTTCTATCCGGTTGAGGTCAGGGCTCTGTGCAGGCCAGTGAAGTTCCTCCACACCAGACTTGCTCATCCACGTGCTTATGGACCTTGCTTTGTGCATTGGTGTACAGTCATGTAGGAAAAGGAAGGGGCCATCCCCAAACTGTTCCCACAACGTTGGGAGCATGAAATTGTACAAAATGGCTTTGAATGCTGCAGCATTAGGAGTTCCTTTCACTGGCACTAAGGAGCCAAGCCCAACCCTAGAAAAGCAACCTCACACCATAATACATATTTCCATTTAAAGTAATGTTCTTTTTGATTCGTCGGCAGACAAAGATAAGATTTCGTCACACAACTGTACATGCGTTCTAAAACTTCGTAGCTTCCAAGGTCACAGTCACATGGCAATTGGTGTCCATACGAGCTTCGAAAAAGTACTTAATGGGGGCGGTCCAAGCTTCGATGTCTCGGAAGCATCCCATTTCCAGTGTTACAATGCAAATGTCCAATAAATGCTTTGCACTTTAGAATTCCAAAACGTTGCATGAGGTGTATTGGCTTTCGGCAAAGTATTCCAATATGTGCGCTTGCGCATTTATTATCTGCTATACATATTTCCATTTAAAGTAAGATTCATTTTGATTCGTCGGCAGACACAGTTCAGATTTCGTCACACAACTGTGGGCGTGGTTTACCGCAGCTGGGTTCAAATTTGCGCGCACGGGTTCAAAGCTTCCAGTATCGTCAGTCACATCATAACGGCCAATGTCTCGGAAACGTCCCATCGCTAGCGCTAAGCGCACACGCACTGCGCGGACCTTTGATGAGGTACTTTGGGCCACGAGTGCTTAAGTATACGGAGGGCTGAACATGTGTTGATTACAACTGGAGATGATCGGTTCGTTCGGGCTTGTATCCCGTTTGGGCAAAAAGCGAACAAGACCTATTATCTTCTGCTTTGATTGATGTACTGGTAGTAAAGCGTTAGACCATTTATTTTGTGATGTGGGATAGCTTTCACTGAAATATGCGATTAAACTACGTCTGTTCTATTCATGTTCATGATAACTGCGAATTAGGATAAGCAGTCACTTTGAAAATCACAAAAATGACGCTCGTGCCGTAATTTGGATCGCAACTGAAATGCATAACTTAAAGTTGGTCAGTAGTATGGTGCGTTATATCCTTATCTATAAACAGATTTCTGTCATGGAAATCACTTTCAGAATTCTGTTGAGGGAAATATTCAAAGCAGTGTTACAGATTATTGCTGGATTAAGTACTGAAATACTATTATAAAACTAAGAACCTAGAGTAAGAAGCTGAAGCATCCTGCTTGTTTTGGTGTATCTTTCAGTGGGTTAAGACCTTAGGTTGATAGTTGGAATGTCACTAGAATCAGAAAACTTTATTGATCCCGGAGGAAAGTGCTTATGCAGACTGCCACAACACAAAGACACAAGAACAATATAAAATAAAATAGTCTAGATAAAATCTAGATAGAAATCTGTAGAAAGAAAACAACCACAATATGAATAGACTATGCTACATACAGTAATGCTTAGTATAATATCTATCTATGTCACACAGCTGGATGGAAGATTATTGACATAAGTGGTAGTTTGGAATAAGTCATTGCGCTTTAGAAAATCAGTAGCAGTCTGGTGCCGTCATTGGACCCTGTCCTTCTGCCCATTCAGAAACCTGCATGTGACTACATGCACATTAGTGTCATTCTCTAATGTTTCCCATTTCATTTTCTGCAGGTACCGAAGAAATCAAAGGTGGTGCTGCTGTCTTGTGGGTCTTTCAACCCAGTGACAAATATGCACCTGCGCATGTTTGAACTGGCAAGAGATCACCTGGAGGACACGGGTACTGCTAGCCTTCATACACGGCACACTGGCCTGTCATAGGCTGCTGACAAAATGCATGTGCCGGCCCGGTTTCATGTAAAAAGTTGCCATTTTTAATGGGAACATTAAGTATGACATACCCAGCCTCTTGACTGGTTCATAGCGCCGTGTTAACTTTTAGCTCCTCAAAGTTTAAATGTGAAACTTACTTTGTTAAAAAGCATGAACCGCACTCAACATAGGACACCTGTGCTGTGCTTGGCTTCCACAGGACGGTATGAAGTGGTGAAGGGGATCCTGTCACCAGTGGGCGATGGCTACAAGAAGATAGGCCTGATCGAGGCCAGCCATCGGGTGGAAATGGCCAAGCTGGCGGTAGAGAGCTCCAGCTGGATTGAGGTGGACAGCTGGGAGAGCAGGCAGGCCGACTGGCAAGAGACAGTCAAAGTGCTACGGTGAGCTCGCCCTAAGGGTGAAAGAAGGACCCCAACTTTCAGCTATGAGTCTTTTCCTTTGACCGCTACACCCACTGTTGGCTGAACTAATCTTTAACATCTGCTCCCAGGCATCAACAACAGGAACTGCTCTCCCAGGAACCGGACACTGATGTGGTAGGCACTGCAAAACCTGGCAGGAAAAGAAAACGCATGGATGCCAGCAGTGCCACCAAGAGGAGGAAGCTCGAAGAGCCTGATATTGCACCTAAAAAAACAGGTAATAATTGGAGCTTCCCCTTACACAGTCCCTTTGCCTTCTTACTGCATTATGCCGCTCCCCTCGATGGTGTTGAAATTATCGGAACACTTGAATAGACATACAACATCCATCCATCCTTCTATCCATCTTCTACCCACTTATCCTGGCCTGGGACTGGTATCCCATCCTGGATATGCTCTTCTTTGCACCCTCTGCTGCCTGAAATTGGTCCCCCCACCCATACCATGACTTTAGGGTGGGGATTAATGGTTTGCAAAGATGGAATGTGGATTCTTGTTTGCTTTTCCTGCCCATAAATGTAGTAGCTGGGTGTGAATCTTCATTCTTTTGCTGTCACACTCAGTTCAGTAACCTGATTTCCCCCTGGGGATCTGTGAACTGCATCATTTAATACTGATGTTTCCGCTGCCTCCTCAGGTGAGCCGCGCGTGATGCTACTCTGCGGTGCTGATGTGCTGGAATCATTCGGTGTGCCGGGGCTGTGGAAGCCTCAGCACATCGAGGAGATTGCCAGCACATTTGGACTGGTGTGCATCACCCGCGGCGGATCGGATGCGGAAGCCTTCATACAGGGCTCCGACCTCCTCTTGCCACACCGCAGCAACATCCACGTGGTGCAGGAGTGGGTGGCCAACGATGTGTCGGCCACTCGCATCCGCCACGGGCTGCGGTGTGGCCACAGTGTCCGCTACCTTCTGCCCGACCCGGTGCTCGGCTACATTCAGGAGCGGCAGCTGTACAATGCGGAGAGTGAGCAGAGGAACGAAGGGGTTGTGCTGGCTCCTCTCCAGAAATGTGCAAGAACGCAGGAGTAAGCACAACCCCCCTCTGCCACTCTGCCCTCCTGTAGCCTCGTCAACTTGCCATTTCCATCTTCCCATTGGTTTGGAATCCCCTTAATGCATCACCAAGAGGAGGAAGCTTGAGGAGGCAGAGATTGCACCCAAGGGGCCACCTCAAAAAACAGGTATCAATCAAAACTTCCCCTTGCACAGTCCCCTTGTTTCCTTCTATCCATCTTCAGCCCACTTATCCTGGCCTGGGACTGGTATCCCATCCTGGATATGCTCCTCTTTGCACCCTCTGCTGCCTGAAATAGGACCCCCCCCCCCCCCCCCACCGATACCATGACTTTACGGTGGGGATTAGTGGTTTGTAAAGATGGAATTTGGTGGACACCGGTGGTCAGAGATGCTGTCAAGCTGAAGAAGGAGTCCTATTGGGCCTTTCTGGCCTGTGGGACTCCGGAGGCAGCTGATGATTACCAGCGGGCCGAGCGGGACGCGGCTTCGGCGGTCGCTGTGGCAATAACTCGGCTATGGGAGGAGTTTGGCGAGGCCATGGAGAACGACTTCTGGACGGCTCCGAGGAGATTCTGGTCCGGCGGCTCAGGGCGGGAAAGCGGTGCAGCATCAACACTGTTTATGGTGGGGATGGGGGTGCTGCTGACTTCAGCTGGGAGAGGGAAGTCTGGGTTTCCCTGCTTAGACTGCTGCTCCCGCGACCCGACCTGGAAAAGCGGTAGATGATGGATAGATGGATCTGTAAACTGCATCCTTTAATGCTGATGATTCTGCTGCCTCCCCAGACGAGCCGCGGTTGACGCTGCTGTTTGACGCTGACGTGCTGGACTCTTTCGGGGAGCCTGGGCTGTGGAAGCCCCAGGACACCGTGGAGATCATCAGCAGCTACAGACTGGTGGCTCCGACCTCCTCTGGCCACACTGCCGCAACGTCCACATGTTGTGCGAGTGGGTGACTGACAACGTGTCCGGTACCTGCTGCTCGACTCGGTGCTGAGCTACACCCAGGATCGGCGGCTCTACACTGCTGAGAGTGAGCAGAGGAATGCTGGCATTGTATTGGCTTCTCTGCAGAAACACGCGGGGAACCTAACTGACTTGAACAAATGTCCCCAGTCAGTAGATGTTGAATGCATTCTAAGTAAATAAAGGCTTTAATCGTCAAGTTTAAAGAATAAAGATTGTCTTTTCATTTTTTCAAGAAGTAAATAAGTGACAGAATTCATTTGTAGGCTTTATCTACAAAAGCTTCTTAACCATTCTCTAATTTTCATCACATGCCTTCTTCAAATTTCCTGTTAGTTTATTTTGTGATATGGCATATCTTTCAATGATGAAATATGATTAAAATCATAAAATTAGCCTCGTCATCTTGCCATTTCTATATTCCCATTTGGGAAGGGGAGGCAGCGTGTCGTTCAGTGGGCTAATCCTGTGTGCCTATAATCACAAGGTCACCGGTTCAAACCCAGCCTCAGCATGTCTGTGGGTCCTTGAGCTAGGCCCTTAACCCCCAGCTCCCCGGGTGCCGCTACAGGTGGCTGCCCTTCGCAGACAACTTACTAGATCTTGTGGAAGAAATTTCTCGAAGTCCGATGCTTAAGTGTTTGACAGAATTTTATTATTCGATGAGCTCAAAGGGAACAGACTCCCAGCAATCATGCGTCTCGTGTTCTGCTCCCCGAGCAACAAATGCATACATCTTTTATGGCCTAAAATGCGGCAGTCATCTGACAAATCAAGGACAAGTCGGATATCTGGACGTTCCAGTTACGTCTGCCTTTCAAGGTCCAGGCAGCAAAAGGAAAGCTAGACCATTTGGAGGTACCAGTTCCTTCTACTTTTTCAAGGTCCACCTATCAGCTTAGAACAAGTCTATCTATTTGGGACTTTTCCTTTTGCTATATCATTCTAGGACTCGTTGTTCTCTTTTTCTACATTTGATATTATCCAATACCATGCATGCATTTTATAATACCTTCTGCAACAGCTTACTTCTCAGGTCATGCCTTTGCTTTGACCTGGACCTCTTGCTGAACAAGCAATATATGGCAAACATGTTAATTCCTCTATAGAAAATAGAAATTTCTTACTTAAGTAGATTTGCATTATTGTTTGATACGTTCAATTAATGACAAGTAAATTACATTGTTTCAACCACTATGTGTAAATCAACAACACATTATAAACTCAATTGTTAACTACTGATTAGGTAATTCATTTTGCATAATCATCTATATTCCATTATTGATTACGGATTAGCATAATCAAGAATTTTATATCACAATCTACAAAGAGCAAGTCGAGGGAGGCATGAAGACAATTTCTCCACGGGGATCAATAAATTATCAATAATTATTATTTCTTGGGGATTCCCATATTGCTCTTAATAAAGACTGTTTTACAATCCTAAATGACTTGAGTATTGACTTGAACAACTGTCCCCAGTCAGTAGATGTTGAAGGCATTCTATGTATATAAAGGCTTTAATCAACAAGTTTACACACTATGTAATAAGTTTTATGTTGAGGCTTAAGTGCTTGGTGCTGGACCCTTGAAGTTGTTTGTAGACAGCAAGCTGATGGTTTTTTCACTGCTTAAATTATTATTTTTTTTCACTAGTGCATAAATTAAAATACAGGTATGTCAATATACACTTTATTGTCAAAAGTACTGGGACACACATGAACTTTTGTCATGGCATGACATCCCATTCTTAATACAAAGGCTTTAACATGGAGTTGACCCACCCTTTGCAGCTATAACAGCTTCACCCCTTCTGGAAAGGCTGTCCACAAGGTGTAGGAGTGTGTTTGTGGGAATTTTTGACCGCTCTTCCAGGAGAGCATTTGTGAGGTCAGGCACTCATGTTGGACGAGAAGGCCAGGCTCACAGTCTCTGCTCTAATTCATCCCAAAGGTGTTCTATCCGGTTGAGGTCAGGGCTCTGTGCAGGCCAGTGAAGTTCCTCCACACCAGACTTGCTCATCCACGTGCTTATGGACCTTGCTTTGTGCATTGGTGTACAGTCATGTAGGAAAAGGAAGGGGCCATCCCCAAACTGTTCCCACAACGTTGGGAGCATGAAATTGTACAAAATGGCTTTGAATGCTGCAGCATTAGGAGTTCCTTTCACTGGCACTAAGGAGCCAAGCCCAACCCTAGAAAAGCAACCTCACACCATAATACATATTTCCATTTAAAGTAATGTTCTTTTTGATTCGTCGGCAGACAAAGATAAGATTTCGTCACACAACTGTACATGCGTTCTAAAACTTCGTAGCTTCCAAGGTCACAGTCACATGGCAATTGGTGTCCATACGAGCTTCGAAAAAGTACTTAATGGGGGCGGTCCAAGCTTCGATGTCTCGGAAGCATCCCATTTCCAGTGTTACAATGCAAATGTCCAATAAATGCTTTGCACTTTAGAATTCCAAAACGTTGCATGAGGTGTATTGGCTTTCGGCAAAGTATTCCAATATGTGCGCTTGCGCATTTATTATCTGCTATACATATTTCCATTTAAAGTAAGATTCATTTTGATTCGTCGGCAGACACAGTTCAGATTTCGTCACACAACTGTGGGCGTGGTTTACCGCAGCTGGGTTCAAATTTGCGCGCACGGGTTCAAAGCTTCCAGTATCGTCAGTCACATCATAACGGCCAATGTCTCGGAAACGTCCCATCGCTAGCGCTAAGCGCACACGCACTGCGCGGACCTTTGATGAGGTACTTTGGGCCACGAGTGCTTAAGTATACGGAGGGCTGAACATGTGTTGATTACAACTGGAGATGATCGGTTCGTTCGGGCTTGTATCCCGTTTGGGCAAAAAGCGAACAAGACCTATTATCTTCTGCTTTGATTGATGTACTGGTAGTAAAGCGTTAGACCATTTATTTTGTGATGTGGGATAGCTTTCACTGAAATATGCGATTAAACTACGTCTGTTCTATTCATGTTCATGATAACTGCGAATTAGGATAAGCAGTCACTTTGAAAATCACAAAAATGACGCTCGTGCCGTAATTTGGATCGCAACTGAAATGCATAACTTAAAGTTGGTCAGTAGTATGGTGCGTTATATCCTTATCTATAAACAGATTTCTGTCATGGAAATCACTTTCAGAATTCTGTTGAGGGAAATATTCAAAGCAGTGTTACAGATTATTGCTGGATTAAGTACTGAAATACTATTATAAAACTAAGAACCTAGAGTAAGAAGCTGAAGCATCCTGCTTGTTTTGGTGTATCTTTCAGTGGGTTAAGACCTTAGGTTGATAGTTGGAATGTCACTAGAATCAGAAAACTTTATTGATCCCGGAGGAAAGTGCTTATGCAGACTGCCACAACACAAAGACACAAGAACAATATAAAATAAAATAGTCTAGATAAAATCTAAATAGAAATCTGTAGAAAGAAAACAACCACAATATGAATAGACTATGCTACATACAGTAATGCTTAGTATAATATCTATCTATGTCACACAGCTGGATGGAAGATTATTGACATAAGTGGTAGTTTGGAATAAGTCATTGCGCTTTAGAAAATCAGTAGCAGTCTGGTGCCGTCATTGGACCCTGTCCTTCTGCCCATTCAGAAACCTGCATGTGACTACATGCACATTAGTGTCATTCTCTAATGTTTCCCATTTCATTTTCTGCAGGTACCGAAGAAATCAAAGGTGGTGCTGCTGTCTTGTGGGTCTTTCAACCCAGTGACAAATATGCACCTGCGCATGTTTGAACTGGCAAGAGATCACCTGGAGGACACGGGTACTGCTAGCCTTCATACACGGCACACTGGCCTGTCATAGGCTGCTGACAAAATGCATGTGCCGGCCCGGTTTCATGTAAAAAGTTGCCATTTTTAATGGGAACATTAAGTATGACATACCCAGCCTCTTTACTGGTTCATAGCGCTGTATTAACTTTTAGCTCATCGAAGTTTAAATGTGAAACTTACTTTGTTAAAAAGCATGAACCGCACTCAACATAGGACACCTGTGCTGTGCTTGGCTTCCACAGGACGGTATGAAGTGGTGAAGGGGATCCTGTCACCAGTGGGCGATGGCTACAAGAAGATAGGCCTGATCGAGGCCAGCCATCGGGTGGAAATGGCCAAGCTGGCGGTAGAGAGCTCCAGCTGGATTGAGGTGGACAGCTGGGAGAGCAGGCAGGCCGACTGGCAAGAGACAGTCAAAGTGCTACGGTGAGCTCGCCCTAAGGGTGAAAGAAGGACCCCAACTTTCAGCTATGAGTCTTTTCCTTTGACCGCTACACCCACTGTTGGCTGAACTAATCTTTAACATCTGCTCCCAGGCATCAACAACAGGAACTGCTCTCCCAGGAACCGGACACTGATGTGGTAGGCACTGCAAAACCTGGCAGGAAAAGAAAACGCATGGATGCCAGCAGTGCCACCAAGAGGAGGAAGCTCGAAGAGCCTGATATTGCACCTAAAAAAACAGGTAATAATTGGAGCTTCCCCTTACACAGTCCCTTTGCCTTCTTACTGCATTATGCCGCTCCCCTCGATGGTGTTGAAATTATCGGAACACTTGAATAGACATACAACATCCATCCATCCTTCTATCCATCTTCTACCCACTTATCCTGGCCTGGGACTGGTATCCCATCCTGGATATGCTCTTCTTTGCACCCTCTGCTGCCTGAAATTGGTCCCCCCACCCATACCATGACTTTAGGGTGGGGATTAATGGTTTGCAAAGATGGAATGTGGATTCTTGTTTGCTTTTCCTGCCCATAAATGTAGTAGCTGGGTGTGAATCTTCATTCTTTTGCTGTCACACTCAGTTCAGTAACCTGATTTCCCCCTGGGGATCTGTGAACTGCATCATTTAATACTGATGTTTCCGCTGCCTCCTCAGGTGAGCCGCGCGTGATGCTACTCTGCGGTGCTGATGTGCTGGAATCATTCGGTGTGCCGGGGCTGTGGAAGCCTCAGCACATCGAGGAGATTGCCAGCACATTTGGACTGGTGTGCATCACCCGCGGCGGATCGGATGCGGAAGCCTTCATACAGGGCTCCGACCTCCTCTTGCCACACCGCAGCAACATCCACGTGGTGCAGGAGTGGGTGGCCAACGATGTGTCGGCCACTCGCATCCGCCACGGGCTGCGGTGTGGCCACAGTGTCCGCTACCTTCTGCCCGACCCGGTGCTCGGCTACATTCAGGAGCGGCAGCTGTACAATGCGGAGAGTGAGCAGAGGAACGAAGGGGTTGTGCTGGCTCCTCTCCAGAAATGTGCAAGAACGCAGGAGTAAGCACAACCCCCCTCTGCCACTCTGCCCTCCTGTAGCCTCGTCAACTTGCCATTTCCATCTTCCCATTGGTTTGGAATCCCCTTAATGCATCACCAAGAGGAGGAAGCTTGAGGAGGCAGAGATTGCACCCAAGGGGCCACCTCAAAAAACAGGTATCAATCAAAACTTCCCCTTGCACAGTCCCCTTGTTTCCTTCTATCCATCTTCAGCCCACTTATCCTGGCCTGGGACTGGTATCCCATCCTGGATATGCTCCTCTTTGCACCCTCTGCTGCCTGAAATAGGACCCCCCCCCCCCCCCACCGATACCATGACTTTACGGTGGGGATTAGTGGTTTGTAAAGATGGAATTTGGTGGACACCGGTGGTCAGAGATGCTGTCAAGCTGAAGAAGGAGTCCTATTGGGCCTTTCTGGCCTGTGGGACTCCGGAGGCAGCTGATGATTACCAGCGGGCCGAGCGGGACGCGGCTTCGGCGGTCGCTGTGGCAATAACTCGGCTATGGGAGGAGTTTGGCGAGGCCATGGAGAACGACTTCTGGACGGCTCCGAGGAGATTCTGGTCCGGCGGCTCAGGGCGGGAAAGCGGTGCAGCATCAACACTGTTTATGGTGGGGATGGGGGTGCTGCTGACTTCAGCTGGGAGAGGGAAGTCTGGGTTTCCCTGCTTAGACTGCTGCTCCCGCGACCCGACCTGGAAAAGCGGTAGATGATGGATAGATGGATCTGTAAACTGCATCCTTTAATGCTGATGATTCTGCTGCCTCCCCAGACGAGCCGCGGTTGACGCTGCTGTTTGACGCTGACGTGCTGGACTCTTTCGGGGAGCCTGGGCTGTGGAAGCCCCAGGACACCGTGGAGATCATCAGCAGCTACAGACTGGTGGCTCCGACCTCCTCTGGCCACACTGCCGCAACGTCCACATGTTGTGCGAGTGGGTGACTGACAACGTGTCCGGTACCTGCTGCTCGACTCGGTGCTGAGCTACACCCAGGATCGGCGGCTCTACACTGCTGAGAGTGAGCAGAGGAATGCTGGCATTGTATTGGCTTCTCTGCAGAAACACGCGGGGAACCTAACTGACTTGAACAAATGTCCCCAGTCAGTAGATGTTGAATGCATTCTAAGTAAATAAAGGCTTTAATCGTCAAGTTTAAAGAATAAAGATTGTCTTTTCATTTTTTCAAGAAGTAAATAAGTGACAGAATTCATTTGTAGGCTTTATCTACAAAAGCTTCTTAACCATTCTCTAATTTTCATCACATGCCTTCTTCAAATTTCCTGTTAGTTTATTTTGTGATATGGCATATCTTTCAATGATGAAATATGATTAAAATCATAAAATTAGCCTCGTCATCTTGCCATTTCTATATTCCCATTTGGGAAGGGGAGGCAGCGTGTCGTTCAGTGGGCTAATCCTGTGTGCCTATAATCACAAGGTCACCGGTTCAAACCCAGCCTCAGCATGTCTGTGGGTCCTTGAGCTAGGCCCTTAACCCCCAGCTCCCCGGGTGCCGCTACAGGTGGCTGCCCTTCGCAGACAACTTACTAGATCTTGTGGAAGAAATTTCTCGAAGTCCGATGCTTAAGTGTTTGACAGAATTTTATTATTCGATGAGCTCAAAGGGAACAGACTCCCAGCAATCATGCGTCTCGTGTTCTGCTCCCCGAGCAACAAATGCATACATCTTTTATGGCCTAAAATGCGGCAGTCATCTGACAAATCAAGGACAAGTCGGATATCTGGACGTTCCAGTTACGTCTGCCTTTCAAGGTCCAGGCAGCAAAAGGAAAGCTAGACCATTTGGAGGTACCAGTTCCTTCTACTTTTTCAAGGTCCACCTATCAGCTTAGAACAAGTCTATCTATTTGGGACTTTTCCTTTTGCTATATCATTCTAGGACTCGTTGTTCTCTTTTTCTACATTTGATATTATCCAATACCATGCATGCATTTTATAATACCTTCTGCAACAGCTTACTTCTCAGGTCATGCCTTTGCTTTGACCTGGACCTCTTGCTGAACAAGCAATATATGGCAAACATGTTAATTCCTCTATAGAAAATAGAAATTTCTTACTTAAGTAGATTTGCATTATTGTTTGATACGTTCAATTAATGACAAGTAAATTACATTGTTTCAACCACTATGTGTAAATCAACAACACATTATAAACTCAATTGTTAACTACTGATTAGGTAATTCATTTTGCATAATCATCTATATTCCATTATTGATTACGGATTAGCATAATCAAGAATTTTATATCACAATCTACAAAGAGCAAGTCGAGGGAGGCATGAAGACAATTTCTCCACGGGGATCAATAAATTATCAATAATTATTATTTCTTGGGGATTCCCATATTGCTCTTAATAAAGACTGTTTTACAATCCTAAATGACTTGAGTATTGACTTGAACAACTGTCCCCAGTCAGTAGATGTTGAAGGCATTCTATGTATATAAAGGCTTTAATCAACAAGTTTACACACTATGTAATAAGTTTTATGTTGAGGCTTAAGTGCTTGGTGCTGGACCCTTGAAGTTGTTTGTAGACAGCAAGCTGATGGTTTTTTCACTGCTTAAATTATTATTTTTTTTCACTAGTGCATAAATTAAAATACAGGTATGTCAATATACACTTTATTGTCAAAAGTACTGGGACACACATGAACTTTTGTCATGGCATGACATCCCATTCTTAATACAAAGGCTTTAACATGGAGTTGACCCACCCTTTGCAGCTATAACAGCTTCACCCCTTCTGGAAAGGCTGTCCACAAGGTGTAGGAGTGTGTTTGTGGGAATTTTTGACCGCTCTTCCAGGAGAGCATTTGTGAGGTCAGGCACTCATGTTGGACGAGAAGGCCAGGCTCACAGTCTCTGCTCTAATTCATCCCAAAGGTGTTCTATCCGGTTGAGGTCAGGGCTCTGTGCAGGCCAGTGAAGTTCCTCCACACCAGACTTGCTCATCCACGTGCTTATGGACCTTGCTTTGTGCATTGGTGTACAGTCATGTAGGAAAAGGAAGGGGCCATCCCCAAACTGTTCCCACAACGTTGGGAGCATGAAATTGTACAAAATGGCTTTGAATGCTGCAGCATTAGGAGTTCCTTTCACTGGCACTAAGGAGCCAAGCCCAACCCTAGAAAAGCAACCTCACACCATAATACATATTTCCATTTAAAGTAATGTTCTTTTTGATTCGTCGGCAGACAAAGATAAGATTTCGTCACACAACTGTACATGCGTTCTAAAACTTCGTAGCTTCCAAGGTCACAGTCACATGGCAATTGGTGTCCATACGAGCTTCGAAAAAGTACTTAATGGGGGCGGTCCAAGCTTCGATGTCTCGGAAGCATCCCATTTCCAGTGTTACAATGCAAATGTCCAATAAATGCTTTGCACTTTAGAATTCCAAAACGTTGCATGAGGTGTATTGGCTTTCGGCAAAGTATTCCAATATGTGCGCTTGCGCATTTATTATCTGCTATACATATTTCCATTTAAAGTAAGATTCATTTTGATTCGTCGGCAGACACAGTTCAGATTTCGTCACACAACTGTGGGCGTGGTTTACCGCAGCTGGGTTCAAATTTGCGCGCACGGGTTCAAAGCTTCCAGTATCGTCAGTCACATCATAACGGCCAATGTCTCGGAAACGTCCCATCGCTAGCGCTAAGCGCACACGCACTGCGCGGACCTTTGATGAGGTACTTTGGGCCACGAGTGCTTAAGTATACGGAGGGCTGAACATGTGTTGATTACAACTGGAGATGATCGGTTCGTTCGGGCTTGTATCCCGTTTGGGCAAAAAGCGAACAAGACCTATTATCTTCTGCTTTGATTGATGTACTGGTAGTAAAGCGTTAGACCATTTATTTTGTGATGTGGGATAGCTTTCACTGAAATATGCGATTAAACTACGTCTGTTCTATTCATGTTCATGATAACTGCGAATTAGGATAAGCAGTCACTTTGAAAATCACAAAAATGACGCTCGTGCCGTAATTTGGATCGCAACTGAAATGCATAACTTAAAGTTGGTCAGTAGTATGGTGCGTTATATCCTTATCTATAAACAGATTTCTGTCATGGAAATCACTTTCAGAATTCTGTTGAGGGAAATATTCAAAGCAGTGTTACAGATTATTGCTGGATTAAGTACTGAAATACTATTATAAAACTAAGAACCTAGAGTAAGAAGCTGAAGCATCCTGCTTGTTTTGGTGTATCTTTCAGTGGGTTAAGACCTTAGGTTGATAGTTGGAATGTCACTAGAATCAGAAAACTTTATTGATCCCGGAGGAAAGTGCTTATGCAGACTGCCACAACACAAAGACACAAGAACAATATAAAATAAAATAGTCTAGATAAAATCTAAATAGAAATCTGTAGAAAGAAAACAACCACAATATGAATAGACTATGCTACATACAGTAATGCTTAGTATAATATCTATCTATGTCACACAGCTGGATGGAAGATTATTGACATAAGTGGTAGTTTGGAATAAGTCATTGCGCTTTAGAAAATCAGTAGCAGTCTGGTGCCGTCATTGGACCCTGTCCTTCTGCCCATTCAGAAACCTGCATGTGACTACATGCACATTAGTGTCATTCTCTAATGTTTCCCATTTCATTTTCTGCAGGTACCGAAGAAATCAAAGGTGGTGCTGCTGTCTTGTGGGTCTTTCAACCCAGTGACAAATATGCACCTGCGCATGTTTGAACTGGCAAGAGATCACCTGGAGGACACGGGTACTGCTAGCCTTCATACACGGCACACTGGCCTGTCATAGGCTGCTGACAAAATGCATGTGCCGGCCCGGTTTCATGTAAAAAGTTGCCATTTTTAATGGGAACATTAAGTATGACATACCCAGCCTCTTTACTGGTTCATAGCGCTGTATTAACTTTTAGCTCATCGAAGTTTAAATGTGAAACTTACTTTGTTAAAAAGCATGAACCGCACTCAACATAGGACACCTGTGCTGTGCTTGGCTTCCCCAGGACGGTATGAAGTGGTGAAGGGGATCCTGTCACCAGTGGGCGATGGCTACATGAAGATAGGCCTGATCGAGGCCAGCCATCGGGTGGAAATGGCCAAGCTGGCGGTAGAGAGCTCCAGCTGGATTGAGGTGGACAGCTGGGAGAGCAGGCAGGCCGACTGGCAAGAGACAGTCAAAGTGCTACGGTGAGCTCGCCCTAAGGGTGAAAGAAGGACCCCAACTTTCAGCTATGAGTCTTTTCCTTTGACCGCTACACCCACTGTTGGCTGAACTAATCTTTAACATCTGCTCCCAGGCATCAACAACAGGAACTGCTCTCCCAGGAACCGGACACTGATGTGGTAGGCACTGCAAAACCTGGCAGGAAAAGAAAACGCATGGATGCCAGCAGTGCCACCAAGAGGAGGAAGCTCGAAGAGCCTGATATTGCACCTAAAAAAACAGGTAATAATTGGAGCTTCCCCTTACACAGTCCCTTTGCCTTCTTACTGCATTATGCCGCTCCCCTCGATGGTGTTGAAATTATCGGAACACTTGAATAGACATACAACATCCATCCATCCTTCTATCCATCTTCTACCCACTTATCCTGGCCTGGGACTGGTATCCCATCCTGGATATGCTCTTCTTTGCACCCTCTGCTGCCTGAAATTGGTCCCCCCACCCATACCATGACTTTAGGGTGGGGATTAATGGTTTGCAAAGATGGAATGTGGATTCTTGTTTGCTTTTCCTGCCCATAAATGTAGTAGCTGGGTGTGAATCTTCATTCTTTTGCTGTCACACTCAGTTCAGTAACCTGATTTCCCCCTGGGGATCTGTGAACTGCATCATTTAATACTGATGTTTCCGCTGCCTCCTCAGGTGAGCCGCGCGTGATGCTACTCTGCGGTGCTGATGTGCTGGAATCATTCGGTGTGCCGGGGCTGTGGAAGCCTCAGCACATCGAGGAGATTGCCAGCACATTTGGACTGGTGTGCATCACCCGCGGCGGATCGGATGCGGAAGCCTTCATACAGGGCTCCGACCTCCTCTTGCCACACCGCAGCAACATCCACGTGGTGCAGGAGTGGGTGGCCAACGATGTGTCGGCCACTCGCATCCGCCACGGGCTGCGGTGTGGCCACAGTGTCCGCTACCTTCTGCCCGACCCGGTGCTCGGCTACATTCAGGAGCGGCAGCTGTACAATGCGGAGAGTGAGCAGAGGAACGAAGGGGTTGTGCTGGCTCCTCTCCAGAAATGTGCAAGAACGCAGGAGTAAGCACAACCCCCCTCTGCCACTCTGCCCTCCTGTAGCCTCGTCAACTTGCCATTTCCATCTTCCCATTGGTTTGGAATCCCCTTAATGCATCACCAAGAGGAGGAAGCTTGAGGAGGCAGAGATTGCACCCAAGGGGCCACCTCAAAAAACAGGTATCAATCAAAACTTCCCCTTGCACAGTCCCCTTGTTTCCTTCTATCCATCTTCAGCCCACTTATCCTGGCCTGGGACTGGTATCCCATCCTGGATATGCTCCTCTTTGCACCCTCTGCTGCCTGAAATAGGACCCCCCCCCCCCCCCACCGATACCATGACTTTACGGTGGGGATTAGTGGTTTGTAAAGATGGAATTTGGTGGACACCGGTGGTCAGAGATGCTGTCAAGCTGAAGAAGGAGTCCTATTGGGCCTTTCTGGCCTGTGGGACTCCGGAGGCAGCTGATGATTACCAGCGGGCCGAGCGGGACGCGGCTTCGGCGGTCGCTGTGGCAATAACTCGGCTATGGGAGGAGTTTGGCGAGGCCATGGAGAACGACTTCTGGACGGCTCCGAGGAGATTCTGGTCCGGCGGCTCAGGGCGGGAAAGCGGTGCAGCATCAACACTGTTTATGGTGGGGATGGGGGTGCTGCTGACTTCAGCTGGGAGAGGGAAGTCTGGGTTTCCCTGCTTAGACTGCTGCTCCCGCGACCCGACCTGGAAAAGCGGTAGATGATGGATAGATGGATCTGTAAACTGCATCCTTTAATGCTGATGATTCTGCTGCCTCCCCAGACGAGCCGCGGTTGACGCTGCTGTTTGACGCTGACGTGCTGGACTCTTTCGGGGAGCCTGGGCTGTGGAAGCCCCAGGACACCGTGGAGATCATCAGCAGCTACAGACTGGTGGCTCCGACCTCCTCTGGCCACACTGCCGCAACGTCCACATGTTGTGCGAGTGGGTGACTGACAACGTGTCCGGTACCTGCTGCTCGACTCGGTGCTGAGCTACACCCAGGATCGGCGGCTCTACACTGCTGAGAGTGAGCAGAGGAATGCTGGCATTGTATTGGCTTCTCTGCAGAAACACGCGGGGAACCTAACTGACTTGAACAAATGTCCCCAGTCAGTAGATGTTGAATGCATTCTAAGTAAATAAAGGCTTTAATCGTCAAGTTTAAAGAATAAAGATTGTCTTTTCATTTTTTCAAGAAGTAAATAAGTGACAGAATTCATTTGTAGGCTTTATCTACAAAAGCTTCTTAACCATTCTCTAATTTTCATCACATGCCTTCTTCAAATTTCCTGTTAGTTTATTTTGTGATATGGCATATCTTTCAATGATGAAATATGATTAAAATCATAAAATTAGCCTCGTCATCTTGCCATTTCTATATTCCCATTTGGGAAGGGGAGGCAGCGTGTCGTTCAGTGGGCTAATCCTGTGTGCCTATAATCACAAGGTCACCGGTTCAAACCCAGCCTCAGCATGTCTGTGGGTCCTTGAGCTAGGCCCTTAACCCCCAGCTCCCCGGGTGCCGCTACAGGTGGCTGCCCTTCGCAGACAACTTACTAGATCTTGTGGAAGAAATTTCTCGAAGTTCGATGCTTAAGTGTTTGACAGAATTTTATTATTCGATGAGCTCAAAGGGAACAGACTCCCAGCAATCATGCGTCTCGTGTTCTGCTCCCCGAGCAACAAATGCATACATCTTTTATGGCCTAAAATGCGGCAGTCATCTGACAAATCAAGGACAAGTCGGATATCTGGACGTTCCAGTTACGTCTGCCTTTCAAGGTCCAGGCAGCAAAAGGAAAGCTAGACCATTTGGAGGTACCAGTTCCTTCTACTTTTTCAAGGTCCACCTATCAGCTTAGAACAAGTCTATCTATTTGGGACTTTTCCTTTTGCTATATCATTCTAGGACTCGTTGTTCTCTTTTTCTACATTTGATATTATCCAATACCATGCATGCATTTTATAATACCTTCTGCAACAGCTTACTTCTCAGGTCATGCCTTTGCTTTGACCTGGACCTCTTGCTGAACAAGCAATATATGGCAAACATGTTAATTCCTCTATAGAAAATAGAAATTTCTTACTTAAGTAGATTTGCATTATTGTTTGATACGTTCAATTAATGACAAGTAAATTACATTGTTTCAACCACTATGTGTAAATCAACAACACATTATAAACTCAATTGTTAACTACTGATTAGGTAATTCATTTTGCATAATCATCTATATTCCATTATTGATTACGGATTAGCATAATCAAGAATTTTATATCACAATCTACAAAGAGCAAGTCGAGGGAGGCATGAAGACAATTTCTCCACGGGGATCAATAAATTATCAATAATTATTATTTCTTGGGGATTCCCATATTGCTCTTAATAAAGACTGTTTTACAATCCTAAATGACTTGAGTATTGACTTGAACAACTGTCCCCAGTCAGTAGATGTTGAAGGCATTCTATGTATATAAAGGCTTTAATCAACAAGTTTACACACTATGTAATAAGTTTTATGTTGAGGCTTAAGTGCTTGGTGCTGGACCCTTGAAGTTGTTTGTAGACAGCAAGCTGATGGTTTTTTCACTGCTTAAATTATTATTTTTTTTCACTAGTGCATAAATTAAAATACAGGTATGTCAATATACACTTTATTGTCAAAAGTACTGGGACACACATGAACTTTTGTCATGGCATGACATCCCATTCTTAATACAAAGGCTTTAACATGGAGTTGACCCACCCTTTGCAGCTATAACAGCTTCACCCCTTCTGGAAAGGCTGTCCACAAGGTGTAGGAGTGTGTTTGTGGGAATTTTTGACCGCTCTTCCAGGAGAGCATTTGTGAGGTCAGGCACTCATGTTGGACGAGAAGGCCAGGCTCACAGTCTCTGCTCTAATTCATCCCAAAGGTGTTCTATCCGGTTGAGGTCAGGGCTCTGTGCAGGCCAGTGAAGTTCCTCCACACCAGACTTGCTCATCCACGTGCTTATGGACCTTGCTTTGTGCATTGGTGTACAGTCATGTAGGAAAAGGAAGGGGCCATCCCCAAACTGTTCCCACAACGTTGGGAGCATGAAATTGTACAAAATGGCTTTGAATGCTGCAGCATTAGGAGTTCCTTTCACTGGCACTAAGGAGCCAAGCCCAACCCTAGAAAAGCAACCTCACACCATAATACATATTTCCATTTAAAGTAATGTTCTTTTTGATTCGTCGGCAGACAAAGATAAGATTTCGTCACACAACTGTACATGCGTTCTAAAACTTCGTAGCTTCCAAGGTCACAGTCACATGGCAATTGGTGTCCATACGAGCTTCGAAAAAGTACTTAATGGGGGCGGTCCAAGCTTCGATGTCTCGGAAGCATCCCATTTCCAGTGTTACAATGCAAATGTCCAATAAATGCTTTGCACTTTAGAATTCCAAAACGTTGCATGAGGTGTATTGGCTTTCGGCAAAGTATTCCAATATGTGCGCTTGCGCATTTATTATCTGCTATACATATTTCCATTTAAAGTAAGAT
This sequence comes from Brienomyrus brachyistius, assembly GCF_023856365.1. Lineage (NCBI taxonomy): Eukaryota > Metazoa > Chordata > Actinopteri > Osteoglossiformes > Mormyridae > Brienomyrus > Brienomyrus brachyistius. Next base: position 1,194,725 of record NW_026042349.1, read on the forward strand.
TCATTTTGATTCGTCGGCAGACACAGTTCAGATTTCGTCACACAACTGTGGGCGTGGTTTACCGCAGCTGGGTTCAAATTTGCGCGCACGGGTTCAAAGCTTCCAGTATCGTCAGTCACATCATAACGGCCAATGTCTCGGAAACGTCCCATCGCTAGCGCTAAGCGCACACGCACTGCGCGGACCTTTGATGAGGTACTTTGGGCCACGAGTGCTTAAGTATACGGAGGGCTGAACATGTGTTGATTACAACTGGAGATGATCGGTTCGTTCGGGCTTGTATCCCGTTTGGGCAAAAAGCGAACAAGACCTATTATCTTCTGCTTTGATTGATGTACTGGTAGTAAAGCGTTAGACCATTTATTTTGTGATGTGGGATAGCTTTCACTGAAATATGCGATTAAACTACGTCTGTTCTATTCATGTTCATGATAACTGCGAATTAGGATAAGCAGTCACTTTGAAAATCACAAAAATGACGCTCGTGCCGTAATTTGGATCGCAACTGAAATGCATAACTTAAAGTTGGTCAGTAGTATGGTGCGTTATATCCTTATCTATAAACAGATTTCTGTCATGGAAATCACTTTCAGAATTCTGTTGAGGGAAATATTCAAAGCAGTGTTACAGATTATTGCTGGATTAAGTACTGAAATACTATTATAAAACTAAGAACCTAGAGTAAGAAGCTGAAGCATCCTGCTTGTTTTGGTGTATCTTTCAGTGGGTTAAGACCTTAGGTTGATAGTTGGAATGTCACTAGAATCAGAAAACTTTATTGATCCCGGAGGAAAGTGCTTATGCAGACTGCCACAACACAAAGACACAAGAACAATATAAAATAAAATAGTCTAGATAAAATCTAAATAGAAATCTGTAGAAAGAAAACAACCACAATATGAATAGACTATGCTACATACAGTAATGCTTAGTATAATATCTATCTATGTCACACAGCTGGATGGAAGATTATTGACATAAGTGGTAGTTTGGAATAAGTCATTGCGCTTTAGAAAATCAGTAGCAGTCTGGTGCCGTCATTGGACCCTGTCCTTCTGCCCATTCAGAAACCTGCATGTGACTACATGCACATTAGTGTCATTCTCTAATGTTTCCCATTTCATTTTCTGCAGGTACCGAAGAAATCAAAGGTGGTGCTGCTGTCTTGTGGGTCTTTCAACCCAGTGACAAATATGCACCTGCGCATGTTTGAACTGGCAAGAGATCACCTGGAGGACACGGGTACTGCTAGCCTTCATACACGGCACACTGGCCTGTCATAAGCTGCTGACAAAATGCATGTGCCGGCCCGGTTTCATGTAAAAAGTTGCCATTTTTAATGGGAACATTAAGTATGACATACCCAGCCTCTTTACTGGTTCATAGCGCTGTATTAACTTTTAGCTCATCGAAGTTTAAATGTGAAACTTACTTTGTTAAAAAGCATGAACCGCACTCAACATAGGACACCTGTGCTGTGCTTGGCTTCCACAGGACGGTATGAAGTGGTGAAGGGGATCCTGTCACCAGTGGGCGATGGCTACAAGAAGATAGGCCTGATCGAGGCCAGCCATCGGGTGGAAATGGCCAAGCTGGCGGTAGAGAGCTCCAGCTGGATTGAGGTGGACAGCTGGGAGAGCAGGCAGGCCGACTGGCAAGAGACAGTCAAAGTGCTACGGTGAGCTCGCCCTAAGGGTGAAAGAAGGACCCCAACTTTCAGCTATGAGTCTTTTCCTTTGACCGCTACACCCACTGTTGGCTGAACTAATCTTTAACATCTGCTCCCAGGCATCAACAACAGGAACTGCTCTCCCAGGAACCGGACACTGATGTGGTAGGCACTGCAAAACCTGGCAGGAAAAGAAAACGCATGGATGCCAGCAGTGCCACCAAGAGGAGGAAGCTCGAAGAGCCTGATATTGCACCTAAAAAAACAGGTAATAATTGGAGCTTCCCCTTACACAGTCCCTTTGCCTTCTTACTGCATTATGCCGCTCCCCTCGATGGTGTTGAAATTATCGGAACACTTGAATAGACATACAACATCCATCCATCCTTCTATCCATCTTCTACCCACTTATCCTGGCCTGGGACTGGTATCCCATCCTGGATATGCTCTTCTTTGCACCCTCTGCTGCCTGAAATTGGTCCCCCCACCCATACCATGACTTTAGGGTGGGGATTAATGGTTTGCAAAGATGGAATGTGGATTCTTGTTTGCTTTTCCTGCCCATAAATGTAGTAGCTGGGTGTGAATCTTCATTCTTTTGCTGTCACACTCAGTTCAGTAACCTGATTTCCCCCTGGGGATCTGTGAACTGCATCATTTAATACTGATGTTTCCGCTGCCTCCTCAGGTGAGCCGCGCGTGATGCTACTCTGCGGTGCTGATGTGCTGGAATCATTCGGTGTGCCGGGGCTGTGGAAGCCTCAGCACATCGAGGAGATTGCCAGCACATTTGGACTGGTGTGCATCACCCGCGGCGGATCGGATGCGGAAGCCTTCATACAGGGCTCCGACCTCCTCTTGCCACACCGCAGCAACATCCACGTGGTGCAGGAGTGGGTGGCCAACGATGTGTCGGCCACTCGCATCCGCCACGGGCTGCGGTGTGGCCACAGTGTCCGCTACCTTCTGCCCGACCCGGTGCTCGGCTACATTCAGGAGCGGCAGCTGTACAATGCGGAGAGTGAGCAGAGGAACGAAGGGGTTGTGCTGGCTCCTCTCCAGAAATGTGCAAGAACGCAGGAGTAAGCACAACCCCCCTCTGCCACTCTGCCCTCCTGTAGCCTCGTCAACTTGCCATTTCCATCTTCCCATTGGTTTGGAATCCCCTTAATGCATCACCAAGAGGAGGAAGCTTGAGGAGGCAGAGATTGCACCCAAGGGGCCACCTCAAAAAACAGGTATCAATCAAAACTTCCCCTTGCACAGTCCCCTTGTTTCCTTCTATCCATCTTCAGCCCACTTATCCTGGCCTGGGACTGGTATCCCATCCTGGATATGCTCCTCTTTGCACCCTCTGCTGCCTGAAATAGGACCCCCCCCCCCCCCCCACCGATACCATGACTTTACGGTGGGGATTAGTGGTTTGTAAAGATGGAATTTGGTGGACACCGGTGGTCAGAGATGCTGTCAAGCTGAAGAAGGAGTCCTATTGGGCCTTTCTGGCCTGTGGGACTCCGGAGGCAGCTGATGATTACCAGCGGGCCGAGCGGGACGCGGCTTCGGCGGTCGCTGTGGCAATAACTCGGCTATGGGAGGAGTTTGGCGAGGCCATGGAGAACGACTTCTGGACGGCTCCGAGGAGATTCTGGTCCGGCGGCTCAGGGCGGGAAAGCGGTGCAGCATCAACACTGTTTATGGTGGGGATGGGGGTGCTGCTGACTTCAGCTGGGAGAGGGAAGTCTGGGTTTCCCTGCTTAGACTGCTGCTCCCGCGACCCGACCTGGAAAAGCGGTAGTGATGGATAGATGGATCTGTAAACTGCATCCTTTAATGCTGATGATTCTGCTGCCTCCCCAGACGAGCCGCGGTTGACGCTGCTGTTTGACGCTGACGTGCTGGACTCTTTCGGGGAGCCTGGGCTGTGGAAGCCCCAGGACACCGTGGAGATCATCAGCAGCTACAGACTGGTGGCTCCGACCTCCTCTGGCCACACTGCCGCAACGTCCACATGTTGTGCGAGTGGGTGACTGACAACGTGTCCGGTACCTGCTGCTCGACTCGGTGCTGAGCTACACCCAGGATCGGCGGCTCTACACTGCTGAGAGTGAGCAGAGGAATGCTGGCATTGTATTGGCTTCTCTGCAGAAACACGCGGGGAACCTAACTGACTTGAACAAATGTCCCCAGTCAGTAGATGTTGAATGCATTCTAAGTAAATAAAGGCTTTAATCGTCAAGTTTAAAGAATAAAGATTGTCTTTTCATTTTTTCAAGAAGTAAATAAGTGACAGAATTCATTTGTAGGCTTTATCTACAAAAGCTTCTTAACCATTCTCTAATTTTCATCACATGCCTTCTTCAAATTTCCTGTTAGTTTATTTTGTGATATGGCATATCTTTCAATGATGAAATATGATTAAAATCATAAAATTAGCCTCGTCATCTTGCCATTTCTATATTCCCATTTGGGAAGGGGAGGCAGCGTGTCGTTCAGTGGGCTAATCCTGTGTGCCTATAATCACAAGGTCACCGGTTCAAACCCAGCCTCAGCATGTCTGTGGGTCCTTGAGCTAGGCCCTTAACCCCCAGCTCCCCGGGTGCCGCTACAGGTGGCTGCCCTTCGCAGACAACTTACTAGATCTTGTGGAAGAAATTTCTCGAAGTCCGATGCTTAAGTGTTTGACAGAATTTTATTATTCGATGAGCTCAAAGGGAACAGACTCCCAGCAATCATGCGTCTCGTGTTCTGCTCCCCGAGCAACAAATGCATACATCTTTTATGGCCTAAAATGCGGCAGTCATCTGACAAATCAAGGACAAGTCGGATATCTGGACGTTCCAGTTACGTCTGCCTTTCAAGGTCCAGGCAGCAAAAGGAAAGCTAGACCATTTGGAGGGTACCAGTTCCTTCTACTTTTTCAAGGTCCACCTATCAGCTTAGAACAAGTCTATCTATTTGGGACTTTTCCTTTTGCTATATCATTCTAGGACTCGTTGTTCTCTTTTTCTACATTTGATATTATCCAATACCATGCATGCATTTTATAATACCTTCTGCAACAGCTTACTTCTCAGGTCATGCCTTTGCTTTGACCTGGACCTCTTGCTGAACAAGCAATATATGGCAAACATGTTAATTCCTCTATAGAAAATAGAAATTTCTTACTTAAGTAGATTTGCATTATTGTTTGATACGTTCAATTAATGACAAGTAAATTACATTGTTTCAACCACTATGTGTAAATCAACAACACATTATAAACTCAATTGTTAACTACTGATTAGGTAATTCATTTTGCATAATCATCTATATTCCATTATTGATTACGGATTAGCATAATCAAGAATTTTATATCACAATCTACAAAGAGCAAGTCGAGGGAGGCATGAAGACAATTTCTCCACGGGGATCAATAAATTATCAATAATTATTATTTCTTGGGGATTCCCATATTGCTCTTAATAAAGACTGTTTTACAATCCTAAATGACTTGAGTATTGACTTGAACAACTGTCCCCAGTCAGTAGATGTTGAAGGCATTCTATGTATATAAAGGCTTTAATCAACAAGTTTACACACTATGTAATAAGTTTTATGTTGAGGCTTAAGTGCTTGGTGCTGGACCCTTGAAGTTGTTTGTAGACAGCAAGCTGATGGTTTTTTCACTGCTTAAATTATTATTTTTTTTCACTAGTGCATAAATTAAAATACAGGTATGTCAATATACACTTTATTGTCAAAAGTACTGGGACACACATGAACTTTTGTCATGGCATGACATCCCATTCTTAATACAAAGGCTTTAACATGGAGTTGACCCACCCTTTGCAGCTATAACAGCTTCACCCCTTCTGGAAAGGCTGTCCACAAGGTGTAGGAGTGTGTTTGTGGGAATTTTTGACCGCTCTTCCAGGAGAGCATTTGTGAGGTCAGGCACTCATGTTGGACGAGAAGGCCAGGCTCACAGTCTCTGCTCTAATTCATCCCAAAGGTGTTCTATCCGGTTGAGGTCAGGGCTCTGTGCAGGCCAGTGAAGTTCCTCCACACCAGACTTGCTCATCCACGTGCTTATGGACCTTGCTTTGTGCATTGGTGTACAGTCATGTAGGAAAAGGAAGGGGCCATCCCCAAACTGTTCCCACAACGTTGGGAGCATGAAATTGTACAAAATGGCTTTGAATGCTGCAGCATTAGGAGTTCCTTTCACTGGCACTAAGGAGCCAAGCCCAACCCTAGAAAAGCAACCTCACACCATAATACATATTTCCATTTAAAGTAATGTTCTTTTTGATTCGTCGGCAGACAAAGATAAGATTTCGTCACACAACTGTACATGCGTTCTAAAACTTCGTAGCTTCCAAGGTCACAGTCACATGGCAATTGGTGTCCATACGAGCTTCGAAAAAGTACTTAATGGGGGCGGTCCAAGCTTCGATGTCTCGGAAGCATCCCATTTCCAGTGTTACAATGCAAATGTCCAATAAATGCTTTGCACTTTAGAATTCCAAAACGTTGCATGAGGTGTATTGGCTTTCGGCAAAGTATTCCAATATGTGCGCTTGCGCATTTATTATCTGCTATACATATTTCCATTTAAAGTAAGATTCATTTTGATTCGTCGGCAGACACAGTTCAGATTTCGTCACACAACTGTGGGCGTGGTTTACCGCAGCTGGGTTCAAATTTGCGCGCACGGGTTCAAAGCTTCCAGTATCGTCAGTCACATCATAACGGCCAATGTCTCGGAAACGTCCCATCGCTAGCGCTAAGCGCACACGCACTGCGCGGACCTTTGATGAGGTACTTTGGGCCACGAGTGCTTAAGTATACGGAGGGCTGAACATGTGTTGATTACAACTGGAGATGATCGGTTCGTTCGGGCTTGTATCCCGTTTGGGCAAAAAGCGAACAAGACCTATTATCTTCTGCTTTGATTGATGTACTGGTAGTAAAGCGTTAGACCATTTATTTTGTGATGTGGGATAGCTTTCACTGAAATATGCGATTAAACTACGTCTGTTCTATTCATGTTCATGATAACTGCGAATTAGGATAAGCAGTCACTTTGAAAATCACAAAAATGACGCTCGTGCCGTAATTTGGATCGCAACTGAAATGCATAACTTAAAGTTGGTCAGTAGTATGGTGCGTTATATCCTTATCTATAAACAGATTTCTGTCATGGAAATCACTTTCAGAATTCTGTTGAGGGAAATATTCAAAGCAGTGTTACAGATTATTGCTGGATTAAGTACTGAAATACTATTATAAAACTAAGAACCTAGAGTAAGAAGCTGAAGCATCCTGCTTGTTTTGGTGTATCTTTCAGTGGGTTAAGACCTTAGGTTGATAGTTGGAATGTCACTAGAATCAGAAAACTTTATTGATCCCGGAGGAAAGTGCTTATGCAGACTGCCACAACACAAAGACACAAGAACAATATAAAATAAAATAGTCTAGATAAAATCTAAATAGAAATCTGTAGAAAGAAAACAACCACAATATGAATAGACTATGCTACATACAGTAATGCTTAGTATAATATCTATCTATGTCACACAGCTGGATGGAAGATTATTGACATAAGTGGTAGTTTGGAATAAGTCATTGCGCTTTAGAAAATCAGTAGCAGTCTGGTGCCGTCATTGGACCCTGTCCTTCTGCCCATTCAGAAACCTGCATGTGACTACATGCACATTAGTGTCATTCTCTAATGTTTCCCATTTCATTTTCTGCAGGTACCGAAGAAATCAAAGGTGGTGCTGCTGTCTTGTGGGTCTTTCAACCCAGTGACAAATATGCACCTGCGCATGTTTGAACTGGCAAGAGATCACCTGGAGGACACGGGTACTGCTAGCCTTCATACACGGCACACTGGCCTGTCATAGGCTGCTGACAAAATGCATGTGCCGGCCCGGTTTCATGTAAAAAGTTGCCATTTTTAATGGGAACATTAAGTATGACATACCCAGCCTCTTTACTGGTTCATAGCGCTGTATTAACTTTTAGCTCATCGAAGTTTAAATGTGAAACTTACTTTGTTAAAAAGCATGAACCGCACTCAACATAGGACACCTGTGCTGTGCTTGGCTTCCACAGGACGGTATGAAGTGGTGAAGGGGATCCTGTCACCAGTGGGCGATGGCTACAAGAAGATAGGCCTGATCGAGGCCAGCCATCGGGTGGAAATGGCCAAGCTGGCGGTAGAGAGCTCCAGCTGGATTGAGGTGGACAGCTGGGAGAGCAGGCAGGCCGACTGGCAAGAGACAGTCAAAGTGCTACGGTGAGCTCGCCCTAAGGGTGAAAGAAGGACCCCAACTTTCAGCTATGAGTCTTTTCCTTTGACCGCTACACCCACTGTTGGCTGAACTAATCTTTAACATCTGCTCCCAGGCATCAACAACAGGAACTGCTCTCCCAGGAACCGGACACTGATGTGGTAGGCACTGCAAAACCTGGCAGGAAAAGAAAACGCATGGATGCCAGCAGTGCCACCAAGAGGAGGAAGCTCGAAGAGCCTGATATTGCACCTAAAAAAACAGGTAATAATTGGAGCTTCCCCTTACACAGTCCCTTTGCCTTCTTACTGCATTATGCCGCTCCCCTCGATGGTGTTGAAATTATCGGAACACTTGAATAGACATACAACATCCATCCATCCTTCTATCCATCTTCTACCCACTTATCCTGGCCTGGGACTGGTATCCCATCCTGGATATGCTCTTCTTTGCACCCTCTGCTGCCTGAAATTGGTCCCCCCACCCATACCATGACTTTAGGGTGGGGATTAATGGTTTGCAAAGATGGAATGTGGATTCTTGTTTGCTTTTCCTGCCCATAAATGTAGTAGCTGGGTGTGAATCTTCATTCTTTTGCTGTCACACTCAGTTCAGTAACCTGATTTCCCCCTGGGGATCTGTGAACTGCATCATTTAATACTGATGTTTCCGCTGCCTCCTCAGGTGAGCCGCGCGTGATGCTACTCTGCGGTGCTGATGTGCTGGAATCATTCGGTGTGCCGGGGCTGTGGAAGCCTCAGCACATCGAGGAGATTGCCAGCACATTTGGACTGGTGTGCATCACCCGCGGCGGATCGGATGCGGAAGCCTTCATACAGGGCTCCGACCTCCTCTTGCCACACCGCAGCAACATCCACGTGGTGCAGGAGTGGGTGGCCAACGATGTGTCGGCCACTCGCATCCGCCACGGGCTGCGGTGTGGCCACAGTGTCCGCTACCTTCTGCCCGACCCGGTGCTCGGCTACATTCAGGAGCGGCAGCTGTACAATGCGGAGAGTGAGCAGAGGAACGAAGGGGTTGTGCTGGCTCCTCTCCAGAAATGTGCAAGAACGCAGGAGTAAGCACAACCCCCCTCTGCCACTCTGCCCTCCTGTAGCCTCGTCAACTTGCCATTTCCATCTTCCCATTGGTTTGGAATCCCCTTAATGCATCACCAAGAGGAGGAAGCTTGAGGAGGCAGAGATTGCACCCAAGGGGCCACCTCAAAAAACAGGTATCAATCAAAACTTCCCCTTGCACAGTCCCCTTGTTTCCTTCTATCCATCTTCAGCCCACTTATCCTGGCCTGGGACTGGTATCCCATCCTGGATATGCTCCTCTTTGCACCCTCTGCTGCCTGAAATAGGACCCCCCCCCCCCCCACCGATACCATGACTTTACGGTGGGGATTAGTGGTTTGTAAAGATGGAATTTGGTGGACACCGGTGGTCAGAGATGCTGTCAAGCTGAAGAAGGAGTCCTATTGGGCCTTTCTGGCCTGTGGGACTCCGGAGGCAGCTGATGATTACCAGCGGGCCGAGCGGGACGCGGCTTCGGCGGTCGCTGTGGCAATAACTCGGCTATGGGAGGAGTTTGGCGAGGCCATGGAGAACGACTTCTGGACGGCTCCGAGGAGATTCTGGTCCGGCGGCTCAGGGCGGGAAAGCGGTGCAGCATCAACACTGTTTATGGTGGGGATGGGGGTGCTGCTGACTTCAGCTGGGAGAGGGAAGTCTGGGTTTCCCTGCTTAGACTGCTGCTCCCGCGACCCGACCTGGAAAAGCGGTAGATGATGGATAGATGGATCTGTAAACTGCATCCTTTAATGCTGATGATTCTGCTGCCTCCCCAGACGAGCCGCGGTTGACGCTGCTGTTTGACGCTGACGTGCTGGACTCTTTCGGGGAGCCTGGGCTGTGGAAGCCCCAGGACACCGTGGAGATCATCAGCAGCTACAGACTGGTGGCTCCGACCTCCTCTGGCCACACTGCCGCAACGTCCACATGTTGTGCGAGTGGGTGACTGACAACGTGTCCGGTACCTGCTGCTCGACTCGGTGCTGAGCTACACCCAGGATCGGCGGCTCTACACTGCTGAGAGTGAGCAGAGGAATGCTGGCATTGTATTGGCTTCTCTGCAGAAACACGCGGGGAACCTAACTGACTTGAACAAATGTCCCCAGTCAGTAGATGTTGAATGCATTCTAAGTAAATAAAGGCTTTAATCGTCAAGTTTAAAGAATAAAGATTGTCTTTTCATTTTTTCAAGAAGTAAATAAGTGACAGAATTCATTTGTAGGCTTTATCTACAAAAGCTTCTTAACCATTCTCTAATTTTCATCACATGCCTTCTTCAAATTTCCTGTTAGTTTATTTTGTGATATGGCATATCTTTCAATGATGAAATATGATTAAAATCATAAAATTAGCCTCGTCATCTTGCCATTTCTATATTCCCATTTGGGAAGGGGAGGC